>NC_089200.1:22603289-22823289 GCF_963930695.1 Labrus bergylta
ACACCAGCACGGTTTCTTTCTCTGCACACAGCACTCAACATGTCCAATCACTGCATTTGCACATGAACAGCTCTCAACAATGTAACAGGACATTTACAACTGTGATCTGTATCCCTGCAAAGCATGCTTACATGTGTTTGATGTACTTGTTTTAATACGCTTTTGTTTTAGCTTTTCAATTTACATTCTCCTTTATTTGACACCTTTTTATAAGTCATTTTGAGCTACATTTCTTGATGTGTATATATTTATTTTTATTGTTATGTCATGGTTGTTATAATTAATCATTGATTAATTGGATATGAATGGTGATAGGGATCAAAAATATGATCTTGGTATTTTTTAGCTGAATTGGGATAGAGATAGAAACAAGGTAAATTTATAAGCCAAATCCAAATATGCCAAATGTCATATAGGCAAAAAAAAAAAGAAGTTCCTTACCTGCATAAAACACACAGCTCTGTATTTTGTGTTGGAGGTGGCATTTAAGTTTTGGTCAGAGAGGGACAGAGGAGGAGCAGGGTGAAGAGGGATAGACAAAGAGACGAGGAACATGGTGAAGAAGAGGGACTGACAAAGAGAGGAGGAGTAGTAGGATGAGAGAGAGAGGAGGAGCAGGGTGAAGAGGGACAGAGGAGAGAGGAGGAGCAGGGTGAAGAGGGAGAGAGGAGAGGAGCAGGATGTAGAGGGAGAGAGGTGGGGCAGGATGTAGAGGGACAGAGGAGAGAGGTGGGGCAGGGTGAAGAGGGAGAGAGGAGAGGAGCAGGATGTAGAGGGAGAGAGGAGGAGCAGGGTGAAGAGGGACAGACAAGAGAGAGAAGGAGTAAGGTGAGGAGGGACAGACAAAAGAGGAGAGGCTGGTTGGAGAAGTGGGACTGACAAAAAAGAGGAGTAACAGGATGAATAGGGACAGACAAATGAGAGGAGGAGCAAGGTAAAGAGGGACAGACAGAGAGAGGAGAAATAGGTAACTGACGTGTCTACTAAAGAAATGTATAACCTTTTTGTAAGGTATCTTTAATTATATATACGTATATATTAACTAAATGCTCTTACTACTTAATATAGCTTAACACTATATTGATATATCTTACCCAGTCCTAATTGACCAGTTCTTATTCAGAGATGTATTGATTTGAATGTTAAATATTGATCAATCAGTCAGTGATCTCCCAGATCATAGATTTACATCTTGAGATGGAAGTGGTTCTTGGAGGGTCCAAATATTAATTTAGGGCATACTCACACTACGCAATCCGTACCGTGCCAAAGAACGCTTCACCCCTAAAGGCCAGTTAGTTTGACTAGTGTGAGTGCTCCGATCCGTGCTCAAGCACGGTACACTTCCTTGGCAAGCTTTCATTATTGAGAAACCTCGATGTGTTCTGGATGTATCTGACTAACATGACTCAAAATAAGCCACAAAGTCAGTAAAGTAGCTGTCATGTTCTGTGTGTTCTCATATGTGCAGACGCACACTTGACCGCCCGTCCCTTTATTTAAAAAAAATGCCTGTCTGGTAAACTAAGCACGCTTCATAATTACTTAAAGCCGTTCATGAGTTGTATTACTGCCTTATCAATCAATCAAACTTCATTTGTATAGCACTTTCCGTACAACAAATGTATCACTAAGTGCTTTACATCAACATAAATCCAACAGCAACAACATGACTCCCTCCCCCACCCCTATCCCACAATCCAAAAACTAAGGTAAAAATAACTAGATAAGAACAGGTACTGAGGAAACGCTATCATTTATTCTAAATGAAGAAACACAGGAGGTTCATAATGTAATAAAACTTGATGAAATGAGATTCAGTTGAAAGCTTTACTAAAATGGTATGTCTTGAGTTTGCTTTTAAAAATGTTTACATTGTGTTCTGCCCTCAGGTCTCCTGGTAAATTGTTCCACAGACAGGGGCCATTGTAATAAAAAGATGCCTCACCATAGGTTTTCGTTTGGACATTTGGAACAATTAAAAGACCACTACCAGAAGACCTGAGGGCTCTGGTGGGCTCATAAGTTAAAAGCAAATCGGGTAAATAGGGGGATGCAAGACCATTAAGAGCTTTAAAAAGCAATAAGATCATCTTAAAATCAAGAGGTAACCGTGCTTAGGTTAGTCCTGGAGTAGCGTAAATTCAGGCCAGCTCGGGAACAAATGCCAACACATCTGCAGTACTGTCAGGACTTTACTTAAAGAAAATGTATGGACTCGTACAAAATTTCCCTCTAAATATCACTTCTTTATCCATTGGAAATATGTTGTGCTGTCTGTATCAGACGAGTTTCCCTTCTCTCTGTCTGTGTTTTATCTCTGAAGAAGCAGAGTCTTCTGGCACAACTTCACCAACTAGGTGCACTAAGAGTGAAAGGCTAGAGTGTGTCAAAAAGCTCCAGCAACACTTGTAGTATGAAGATCCACTTTATTAACTAATTAGACGCTTTTCATCTTGTGGCCTTCATCAGAGTGTTTTATCTGTGTTCTGTGTTTTCCTGAATGCATGCTTTAGGTTGAAAGCCTTTTGAAATTATTTTTTAAGCTGAGGTTCTTTTCAATATTAGCTAATGAGGAATAAACAAAGATTTTATCATTTTCAAACCCAGTATGGAAGTAACATTTTTAACTTGCATCAACAGTAATTCATGTGCCCTGATGCACCAAACAGACGGCAAAGAACTAGTGGCGATGAAGGCAGCCTGTGGGGCCGCCTTTTGTCTTGGCCAAAAAGACGGGTAGCGACAGAGCTGGACACACCGCAAAAACTAGGACGACGACCGCTCACCGACAGCCAGCGGTCTCCTTGGTGTGTCATGGCCTTAAGAACTCAAATATCTGTTGAATGGAAAATAACTCTTCCCAGTTTCCTTTTGTGCTAAACTAATTCACCATCAACTCCCAGGGGGGCCCCTGTCAGTGGTGTTGATGTCCTGGTCCTGGAGGTCCACAATAATCTAAAGTGGCTTTCAATCATCATCAGTTTAACTAGGGGAAACATAAAGTCAAATATTTAGATACAATTCTAATTATGCATGGCTAAGATTCTGTAAGTACTTGTTTTTGTTGTCATTAGGCGATACAGCATAAGGTTATATTTCACTACGGGTGCACCTTTGCACGTGTTTGTTCCGGCTACAATAGTTCAATGTGGTTAGCGTTACATGCCATGTCAGCCGTGAGCAGGAAAAGTGATGTGTGGATGTACTTCGGCATAACAGACAATTATAACGTGCAGTGACAGATATGTGGCGCTAAACTTACATGTCACAGAAATACTTGTTCAGTGCTTAACCATTTGATCTTAGAGCCATAGACTTTAGATAAACATGGACAAAGCCTCAGTGACATCATCCATTGGTTACTGTACCATCCGTCCATGGAGGTTATGTTGAAAATGCTGTCTCAACCTAACGGCAGGCTAACAGCTGGAGCTGAGGTCAGGCTCAGCTACACTGCACCTGCCTGTCAGTCATGTCAGTGACACACCTTATTAAGAATATCTCTTGTCCTTCATAAAATCAAAACAGATGAGTTATCAAACATCACAAGCCACCATCACACCAAACAACAGCTACGAGAGTGGAATAAATGGATGAGGAAAGAGCAGCAGAGTTGAGGGCTGATTTGCAACGTGTCGACTAAGTGTTACCACAGACTGGTGGAAAGTACTCTCCACGGAGTCATGTTACCATCATTTGTCATTTCATTGAGAACTGGGATTTGAAGACCGCTGTACAACAGACACACACAGTACTGATGAGTGACACAACCCAGAAAAAGTATGTCCACCACTCTCACTGAGAATGTGTTGAACAAAAACAACCTCTACAATAAGGTGTTAACTTATCCAGTACACCAAAAGAGGATTAACAAGCTATAATACAATTACTTTTTCTTTGGAGACAACACTACAATACTTAACACTTCAATGGAAACAATGAAATAGAAGCCAGCTCTTTTAGCACATAATATTCAGGCCATCTACACCACTTCTTATTGTTGCATCACACGTTAGTCACCTGTCCCGCTGTTAACAAAAGCTTGATGTGCATGAGCCCTGCACAGGTGGGTCATCTGAGCAGACCCGCAGGTTAAACTTAGATGTAGATCTAAGCCAACCAACTTTTTGTGCTTCCATTTATGTCAACTTCAAATCTGCTGGGGCTTATACCCTCTACACTACTAAACTCCCTTGTTTATGAGGAAGTTATTCAGTTAATTCAAGTGAAAAGTCAATCATGCAAATAATCATGTCTGACTGTAGAGCTTAATGCTTTATTCTTTTGTGCTGCAGATTAGACATTACATTGAATGATTTACATTAAAAAGCACAATAAAAGACCATGGTTTTAAAAGGGACAAAAATGTATACATAAAATGCATCTATAAAAATGTCCCCACTGCTTGGATTGGTATCAAACCTTATTTTTGTCATAATTTGTAGTAGGCCTGGCGATAAAACGATAATTATCACGATATAATTTGTCATTATAAATATTGAAAATGTTTGATAGAGTTACACCTGTAGTTAAACCATTCAGCTACTGGGAAACGGGGGTGCTAATGCGCCTTGAACGCTAGTTGCCACCCGACAATAAAGAGACGAGGAACAGCCAATCATCTCGCAGGGATAGCCGAAGGCAGGGTAACAGACATTTGGAGCGGAATGGAAAAAGCCGAAATTGGCGATCGCCACACTGCATAGCAACAAACTGTCATATTAGCGTTTTCCAGCTCCGTGCACTGAGCTTATGATGGTGAAATGTCTCTGACAATAAAGTATAATTAAACCATAATTTACCATCTGGTTTCTTCAACTTTCACTCAGGAGCAAAAATCAGCTTTTAAATTTGAAAGAAATAATGATTGACAATTACCGTGAGAATTAGCGATATCGACTGATATGACAGTTTTTATCGTGATTACACTTTTGTCATATTGCCTAGGCCTAATTTGTACTAACGGTACTAACCCCTTAAGCCTCAAAACCAATGACTGGCTCTACCGAATAATATTCTCAGGATACCATCAAAAGCTCCTTGAAGTCTCTGTAAGCTGATATCTTGTAGTTGGAGCACCAGTGTGCCGTAAAGAGTTGTTTCCCTGAACAAAAACACCACAACAAATATAAAGCTTTTCTAATGTACTAAACCCACTGCAGTGATGTAGTTTTCAGTTGAGTTGATGAAATATTTCTGCTGTAGTATAAATCTTGCCATATCCCGTCAAGCCTCTCTGCTGCACAGGAAAGACTTGAACAAAATTTATGATGTTTTTACCTGTCAGTTTTCTCAAATGCTAAGTCGTACCTGCCAGATCCATGAGCAACACTCAGCCGAGTTTTCATATACAGCTTCATCAGGATTCAGGGTTTCTGCCAGAAAAGTTAAGAGACCTGTGCTGTTTAAAATGTACAACATTACCACAGTGCTTTTGATGGGGACTAGTACTGATACTTATTCAAGTCATTGGTTAAAGAGCCCTGATAAACCAGGTGGATGTTCTGTCACAACAGGCTGTCTGTGAACGTCTGACATTTGTATTTGGGCTTTTCAGCTACTTGAGCTTGCTGAATCAATTTATAGCCTGTAGGTGAAAGAAATCACTCTGGAAGTGGGCTTGATCTACGTTAATCAGTGCACGAGAAGAGGGGCTGTTAATTGGGGACAAAACTGGTTAAACAGTAGTTATCAGATTAAGGTTTACTGCTCTTGCGATTATATTGCGTTGCCGTAAGCAAAGAGCTGTATGATGTACTTTCAGATCCTACCCGTTCATCAGACTTTTCCTAGTGTTTACGCAAGCAATATGTGCTCATGTCGTCCTGTCTCGGTTTACATTATTGTCAAACATTGGCATTGTTTTGGGTCATTTGGACACTGTGTAGGAGTTTGCTTGCATTTTTATTATTATAATTAAAAACAAGAAATCTTGTTGGGTCTAGGCTTGGGCGGTATTTAGAAATCCCGGCGGTATTACCGGTACTTTTAATACCGCTGAAAATACAAACACTACTTTTTCTGTTAAACTGACTCAGATATAATGTATGGAGGTGAGGGGTTGTAGTGCACAGCGCGCGCCAGCAGAGGTCCGCTCCTATCTAGACCCCCCCCCCCCCTTACTGTGGCCACTATGACTGCAGAGCTGATAGCCCTGCTAGAAATGTAACTGACTAACATCAGAGTGGAGGAGGGAGACTTATTCATGAGGTCATAATCAGGATTTACAGAAAAAGGGGGTGTATTGTTCTATAAATAAACCTTGTTGAGTGCTCTTTTGATTGAAAGAGTCATAAATTGAAGTTAAAGAGTGACCAGTGGATTTGGCAGCGCAACTCAAGAGCCAGCCGTTCTGTGCCTCTGCTTCGCAACTAAACGAGCAACACAGCTGCACAGAAACTGCACGTTGTTGACGTTACTGAACACAATAGACATCGTCACTCAGGAAGACAGTTTAAACCTTTTTTTCTTGAATGTTCAGCACAGCTGGAATCACGGTCACACCACAACGCTCCTAACTAAAAACAATGTAGATGTGCTTATTCTTGGCAATAAACTTAAGTCTTCAGAGTGTGTAATTTCATTATTTTATTGGAAACAGAAGTTGTAGGTGTCGTTAATTGATGTAAAAGCAAAATAGAAAATTACATTATGGGAACAGGATAGTTGGCTAAAGTAAAACATACCGTAAAATCCAGAATATAAGTTGCACCGGTATAAGACGCACACTGTTTTGAAGGTCTCTCTTAGAGAGAAAAACAGTTTAAACTGTCTTTATTGCATGGCGATTTATATTGTGTTCAGCGATGTCTACAACGTGCAGCTTCTGTGCAGCTGTGTCGCTCTTAAAGTCCTGTCTGTTTTCACTTTCGGGAGTTTGCACTCCTACTAGCTACAGTACGGTAGTTGAGCTCTCAGCCTGCAGGGAAAGTTGTGAAGCACAGACTCCTAGCTTGCGAGTCGCGCTGCCCGACTCCGCTGGTCACTCTTTAACTTTAATATAGGACTCTTTCAATTCAAAAAGCACTCCACAAGGTTTATTTATGGAACAATATACCACTGTTTTCTGTAAATGCATGGTTATGACCTCGTGAGGGAGAAAAGATGTGGAAAAAGTCACACAGCCAGCCTGGTCTGTGTCACCGTCTCTTCCAGCACAGCATGCACTCATGTTTTCAAAATGCTTCCTTTCTAACAGTTCAAACGTTAATGCACAATGATTGGAGATGGGTTTTTAATCGCATCAGGTCGCAGTTAGTGGCTGCTGCACCCGCTGTAATGACGGTGCGTGTTTCAGTATTTTATACTGGTATATTGGTCGCACCGGTGTATAAGACGCAGCCAACTTTAAAGATGAAAAAATAGGTATTAAAAGTGCGTCTTATACACCAGATTTTACAGTAGGTCGGCAACCAGGGTATGAACTGTGAAGGTGAGCGCTACAACAAGGAAATTTCTTTATTTTTTTCCCAATATTTATTTTTTCATATACCGCAGTAAAATGGCAAAATTGGGTCCCTAGAAGTTCTATTCTTGATGCTGTGGTATCTAAACCAGTATCAATATTGTCTGGTTTTTACTAGAATCGTATTGAAACATAAAAATCTGGTGTCGTGACAACTCAAATATCATGCTCCATTAAATGTGGACAAATAAAAGAAATATAAGTGAGGAAAGCAATCATATCTTTAGTCTTCTTTCCACTATATCTTCAGGTGCTTTTATTTTTAAAAGTGTCCAAATGGTAAGCAGTTTGGTTTCAAAATGTCCTTCAAACTCTGCTTTATCACAGCAGTTCTATATCAGGGGTTTTCCTGGCTCAGAATGGGCCTTTTAGGGGGTGACTATACGCGCTGTAGTAAACGTTCGACCCGTGTACAACAGTATATTCTACGAGTCTGTATCGCCTTATTTGACAGAAATTTGTGCATTTCCTGTTATTTCTGACCATTTTATAAATAATATTATCATACCAAACGGAAATCATTGTATGGAGTGTCCTAGTGATGTGTTTAATTGAAACTTTCCCAAACAAGGACTAAATGCAGCGCACAACAGTCATCCTTTGTCACTGCTGTTTCTTAAATCAGTTTGTCTGTCTGGACTGAAATGGCGTATGCTGAAAACTCTGTTTCCTCTTAAGGTATGAGAATCCCTTGTTCTCTTTCTGATACTGTCTGTCAGGGTACTATTTTCAGACAGCTGGAGACTTTTTCTGCTGATATTTAGACCAACAGAAGTGATACATTCAAGTGTCACTGTTTCTCTGCTTTTAGTCATCAACAACCAACAGAAGAAATAGAAGATGTAGGAGAAAATATTGAGTGTGTGTCTAGCCTGCACTGTCCCCCATGCACCGTTAGTCATACACAAAAACACAACACAAAAGCTTCTGCCTGAACCCTCAGTACCTAGCGGACAGAGACATGAAAACCCTGAATACAAAGGTGTAGAGCAGTTTGAAATACAATACTACATCTTTTCCTTAACTGGCAGGAGTGAGGTGAAATGATTATGTAGTTAATATACGGAGTATACATTCAGGCTGAACTGTGCCTGCTAGGCAGGGTGTCATTATTTGATACACATAACTTCAATAATAAATGTTTAAAAGTTAAAATTTTTAACTTTACATCATATTTGTCATCTCACTGTCCAAGAGCAGCAGGGTTTATGATAAAAGCACAAAGACAACAAATCTATTAGGTCTGCTATACAACGCTATAACGACGACATTTGTTTTTATATCAATGCTAAATGTAGCCCAACAGAATCACAATATCAACATAAGAGCTGAGAAGAATGGGAAGGGGTTGTGTCAGAGTTGGGGCGTCCCATTGGGGAAAAAAATCCTTTCCCCCTCAGTGCAAAACGGATGTGACGTTTTCTGTGCATTCCCCTTGATGCTGACTGTATCTATGGTTGTGCACTGATTTCAAGGAATAAATGTCACCACCCCCAGGGGTTGACATTAAGTCAAATTTGCCAGTGGTGCCAGTGGCCGCTAGTTTTCAAAGATCACTGACCATTGTAACCACTGGCCCAGGAACGTTACTTTTTATTCTAAAAATAACAGTCACCAATTCACTCGAGTGAATTACTCCTTTTATTTTTTTAATTGAGCTCTAATTATATCAAATATTTTGTATTTTTCTTATATTTATGTGTTCATGTTTATTCATCATGCTGGTAACTGTATATCTGACTGATCTTAATATGAGGCTGTGATAGAGCTGGAATTGTTATGATCACCTTTTTCCCCTTCTTTCTTCTCTGTGAGAAACTCTTCATCCTTAGATCTTTACTTTAGGAGCTCTCTTAAAGGGGTCATATTATGCTTTTTCTGGTTTTATATGCTCTTTAGTGTGTTTTCCAAGTGTCCTGTGCATGTTTAGGCACATCTATGTGCAAAAATTCAAAGTCCACGAAAATGCGGCTTCTCCTACCTCCTCCTGTTAGCTGCAGCGTTAGCTGCAGCGTTAGCTGCATGTAACGCTCGGTTCTTTTTTTTGCCAGTGTGACGTCTTGTCAGTGTGATATCACTGATCTAAACCCATTGGCTCGTTGTGGCAAGCCCAGCAGCTCATGTTGCACGCCCATATTAACTTCAGTAGCACGCCCAGGATATGCCGTAGCCTGCGGTAGCACAGTAGTGCTAAGGTGCTAATGTTTTTGCTCCTCTCGGAGCCAAAGTGGCTGCATTCCCAATATGGTAGAAGGGGCGTGACATTTACGAGAACCGTGCTGAGTGACTGACCAATTACGGCAGAGCCGACAGGCCGACCAATCAGATCAGACTTCAGAGCCTTGGAGAGAGAGTCAGAAGCGAGCCGGTGCATCAAGTGGCAGTACATGAAAACAGACACTTTTCAAACTTGAGCTATTGTGACCATACTTTAGTAGGTACATAGGTTAAATATACAAACCCCCAAAAAGGGCATAATATGACCTATTAAGAGCTAAAATGCTTTGTGAATAACTTTCATATTTACCAGGAACTAGTATTTAACTTTAAGGGGAAATTTAGCTGCATCGTGTTCCAGCTCCTCCAGCTGTCTGTCACTGTGGCTGAAACTTTTCTCCCTTCTGTTTCCATCATGCCCTGCTGTCACTCTCGACTCTTCCGGTGATTTTCTTCCTTTGAATGCTGATTTAAGCTCAGCTTTTGTTGGGATCTGATGGTTTTAAAACCGTTTTACCAAACATGTTTTTTATCAGAGAATACCTGCGCTAAAATCTGTGTGCGAGTGTACAATTCAAGACAAGCGAGCGCGCTCACGGGACTCAGCAGTGAAGCCGTCGGCTACCTTTCAACTGTGCCTTGCAACTGCCTTACATTGATGCTGTTGCAGTTATTAGCGCGACGTTTAGAAAATAATTACTGACAAAACACTGGTATGACAGGAATGCGCTGTGAAAATTGAGAAGGTGTTACTGTCTTCTTCTTTTTTTCAGGCAGTATTTTAACTGTTATAATGTCGAGCCCTGCCACCCCTACTCGCTTAAGATGAATTCTCCTGAATATATCCTGCTGCTTTCTCACATCAGCTCACTCAGACTTTTTACATACAACAGGGCTGGAAGGAAAAACTCTTGATAAAGTCTGAGTGAAAAATGTGTCTGTTTGTGTTCATACACAAAACTTCTGGACTTTCTCAGGAGTTTGTGCATGTGCGAATGCACTATATGGCTACAGCATCATGTAAAAATATTAATAATTTGTTTAACCAACTTGTAATTCTTCTGCCAACTAGTGAGGGTGCAAACATTTAACCATCCAGTTTTCTAAACACATACACCCTCAATCCAAGTGCTATATAAGTTCAAGTCCATTTACTGTTTTTTTTTATTTTTATTATTACTAAGCTTGACTGACATTAAAGTTGATACTGATTATTTCCCTCTTCTCATAAAAAGAACATTAAAATCAGCCAGTGTTTTTTGTCCCGGGTCAGAACTTTGACCTAATTTTACATATTCAGAACCAGGCTGTTTTCAAACAAACTTACTTTTCTTTTAAGTGCCTGTTCCTTCACAAAGTGTTCCAACCCTGCAGATGGAGACAGAGCTCATCAGAGCTGTCAGCTCCCCAACACACACACACACACACACACACACACACACACACACACACACACACACACACACACACACACACACACACACACTCAGACACTGTTCCAGCATTGCTCCGTTAATAATAAATGCCCTCTCTTTGACTTAGGAGCGACACTGCAGCCTGAACATGCTCTCTTTCTGTCCTTGGTGCTGCTTACTCAAACTCACCTTGTACTTCTGAGTTCTGTGTCCATGTGTTTGACTCCTGCTCTGTTTGCCTGTTTGCTTGTGGACATATAGTGTGTTCATTTTTTCTAGAATCACTGTTCACACTCAGTCTCCATCCTTTAAAATTAGGGACCATTAGTAAAAAAGCAATATGCTGGTTTTAAGTCCTGCATTTAACTATTGACTTAACGGTATGTGTTCTCTTCAGGCTTGCTGCAGAAGTTAATGGTACATTACTTTGAGCCTACAATGATTGTCTCTCTGATACTAGTGCTGTGAGAAGAGTAGACATTATATCTGGGTAACAAAACTGATTACTGACATTCTGCTTGCTTTAAAATAAGTATCTCCACACTGTTGTTTGTTATTCTTTGACCATTATTTACTTTTTTTTTTTCTTTTTTCTTTTTTTTTTTTTCTTTTTTTTAACAAGATCAGATTCAGGACAGCTTTATGCCAGCTTTAGACATTACGGTTAAGCCCCGTTTCTACCAAAGGATCTTTACCCCAGAACTGTGGTCTGTGAAAGAACTAGATATGAAAACAGAAGAAGCCCGTAAACCCAGAAGAGGACAATGCTGGTAACTTTGTGCCTTTTTAAATGTTCTTTTCTTCCTGTCTGTCTGAAGGAGGCTGGTTCTGGAGGCGAGGCCAAAGGACCAGACTCAATGAGTTTCCAGCGAAATGTCCGAGAAGTCAGGGCAGAGCACCAAGGCAAAGGATGGCAAAACAAAGTATGCAACCCTTAGCCTCTTCAACACCTACAAGGGCAAATCTCTGGAAACCCAGAAAACTGCAGGTGAGCCCCTACTGTTAACCACCATTAGCCCTGCACACTGTGATAAATATAGTGAGTGGGCTTTGGCATTATGACTTTTTTTAAATCACTGACCTGCTGATTACTTCATCCCAGTGGCTGCCAGACATGGGCTCCAGAGTTTGGGCAAAGTTGCTGTCAGCAGGCGCATGCCCCCTCCAGCCAACCTGCCCAGCCTGAAAGCCGAGAACAAGGGAAACGACCCGAACGTCAACATTGTCCCCAAAGACGGTAGTGGCTGGGCATCTCGACCTGAAGCCGGGGACGAGAGGTAAGTTAAAAAAAACTTCTGCAGAAACAACCTGACCAACTGTAGCTTCTGTCTAAATGAAGATGCACGCTTAGCAGAATAACATAAATTATTTGAGATACTAGTAAGAGGAGTTTGTCAACCATTTTAGGATATGAATGTTGTAAACTGACCGGTTTTGGGATCCACAGGCAACAGGAGACTCCCCCACCCCAGATCAAACCAGTGGTGCTCCAGACTCAGGAGCCGACTGTTGGGGTGAGCCGATCCTGGGCCAACAGCAAGCAGACACAGCTGGACGGTAAAAACACTCCACACTCTGTATTACTATGACTCGTATAACATGTATCACTCCTGTCATCCACACTGCCTCTCATTGTAACTCTTACTACAAACAAAAAAATGAAGTGAATTCCTGTGAGAATAAAATAAATGTGTTTTTACTGGTTTTAATTACTGAATCTGTTTAAAGGAGGAGACCTCTGCTGATAATTCGGCTCCACTTAAAACCTCTTAAACCAAAGTTTAGAGGTTATCCTTCCTTACTTCCTGCACAGTTTTACACATTTCCTCAAGGCTGGCACACTCTAAAAGATTCAGAGAATGTGGCATGAAGAAGTTGTGATCATTTATGGACTGCTTTCAACTGTATTTTTTTGATCTTGTGGTTATTGGTTGTTCTGTACAGGAGCTCCTCGTGTGAGCAGCCATTTTCACCAGGAGTTTCCCAGCCTGCAGGCAGCTGGCGAGGCGGAGAAAAGTGACGGTCAGGACGAGGAGCCCTATGGACCAGGACCCAGCCTCCGACCTCAAAGTAAGGACACCATCTGGAACACAAACATCTAAGTGCTCACTGATTCCTTTTGTCTACCTGATGATGTGAAGTCTAAAATACATTTCTGTTTCATCAAGATGTTGGCAGTTGGCGTGAGGGTGGAGGCAGGAATTTAATCACTGCACCCAGCCCTGAGATGGACGGCAAGGCTGCAGAGGAGGGCAGTACTGGTCCGGGTACCTCGACACCACCGGCGGAGGCTGATGAGTCAGGGCGGGCTTTAACAGCTGACAGTCAAAGGGAGAAGACTGAGGGCAGGGAGAGGCTGCCCCCCTCCTCAGGACCCCCTCAGCCCAAACTGAACGGGGGGCAGCAGCCTCCTGTGGGGGTGCCCACTCACTTTGACCCAGCTTTCAGGAGCATGATGCCACCCTACGTAAGTCACATATCACAGAGTGTCAATTTGTGTTGTTAGTCTCTTCTTCAGCCTGTTGACGATGATTTCTGTTTTTGCTGCAGATGTTTCATGCGTATCCTCAGATGACTTTTAGCCAGGGGCAAGGAAACCTCCGATACCCTGTACCACAAGATGGAGCCAAGTAAGTTCCCATCCTTAAGGCCTATCACATGATTCGGCTGTTAAAGCTGACAAATAATTAACCATACTTTGTTTTATCACTGCTCAAAGTAACAAACTTTGAATTCTTCCTTATTATTAATAAACACAATCTCTGTTTTGACCTCAGAAGAAAGTGAAACTTCTGTAAATTATTCTCAAGTTATAATTTTTTCTTTTACAGGCCATCTTAAACAAAATGAACTCCCACTGCTCCTTGTCTTCATACCATTTATGGTCATTGAAATAATAAAAGAATCTGAGAACCTACCAGCTGGTATAAAAGAGAGAATTATTTACATTTTCCTCATCAAAGAGCATAAAATGTCTGAAACATGCATCAACCTGAAGGAAATCTAGTGTTTTTAGCTTTGTACACAAACGTGGCAGATGACACAAAAACGTCATGAATATTCAGTTCAGGTTTCAGGTTTGTGTAAAGTAATGTAGAGCAGGGTGTAAATTTGTTAGCTCTCATAGTGGATTTTCTCATCCTTGTCTCCCTGTCTGGTGTTCAGGGGTCCTCGCGCAGCTCGACCTCAGCAGGCCCCGCCTCAGTCGTGGCTTCAGGACCCGGACAGACCCTCCATCGTCAGCGCCAATGAACTGAAAGAGCTCGACAACTTGGACACTGACACTGATGAGGGCTGGGCAGGTGAGTGTCTGTACTTTACCTCATGGACATTGGTGTTTAATCAATCAGCTGACTTCACAGTTATCTTCCTTTTCTTTTCTGTAAACAGGAGCTCAGATGGAGGTGGACTACACCGAGAAACTGAACTTTAGTGACGATGAGGAGAACCAAGCTAATAAAGAGAAAAGAGAAAACTGGTGAGAATCTAATTTTTACTGTCATTGTCCTGCAGTCATCTCTGCTTCACTGAATATAAATCCCAGAAGTCTTTATTGGTATAAATTATTTCATTTTTATTGATTTACGGAGCATGAGTTCATTTTTTAGATTAGTATGCTACTTTGCACAAATTCCCTATGTCCTGAACTTTTTAAAGAACTTGAGATAGTTTGACTTATTGTATTTAAATTATTTATTCTGACTGTGTATAAGTTTATAATATTTTTCTTAGATTTGCCTTAATCAACAACACAAGACACTACATGATGATTATTCTGAAGAGTGGCCTTCTGTCTCTAAAACAGATTTTCATATCGTGCACAAATGAACAGACATACAGTGTCAGCTCTTAATGATGCCAGAAATACAATAAAACAAGATTGTGCATGAGGCACAAACCTCAAGTCTGAGTCGAGTCTGAAGTCTTTGAGGAGTGAGTCCAAGTCAGGTCTCAAGTCACATTTGTATGCGACTGGAGTTTGAGACTTGGACTCCAGTTGCACTTGATTCCCAATCTCTGGTATATAGCTATATTAATTTAGCTTTATTCTCTATTTGTCCTTTTTTGTGTAACAAACAAATTTAATCTGCGCAATTTACTTCTCTTCTCTTATCCACACACACTAACACACACCTGCACCTCTCCTTTCTAACACACAGTGGTACGTCAGAGACGCTTAGTTACCATTACTCAGGATATTCTGTTATTACATCAGGGGAGCCGTGCTTATTGATGATGTCACAACGGTCACCTTACACTATGAATGCTGGATAGCATACACAGCAAGCAGCTGCAGAAAAATGTTTAGTTTGCTTAACTAATGCTTTAGTTTTAATAAGACAACGCACGTCAATCAATGTATTCAGGAGGAATGTTTGGTCAGCTCCCTCTCTAAGGAAAATAAACCTGGGCAGCCTGTCTTAGTTTCGGATGTGCGGGGAACACTGGTGTTTACAATGTTAATAAAATAAAATCACTTACAATGACCAAGTCAGATTTCGTCAGGTGGCATTATTTGTGATAATATTTGCGATTGTTACTGCTTGATGTGGAAGTGAGAGTATTTGGCTTCTCCCTGAGTAAGTTATAAGTTCTAATAAATTTTGGGGTTTTCATTGAATTAAATGACTTTATTTTCAGGGAGTGGATGAGTAAAGTGGATCGTATGAGATCTCGTCCACCAGACAGTCAGGAGGTCTGGAAGGAGGGCTCTGAGGACCTTGGGGGTGGTAAATCCTCCTGGATGGACAATGTAGATCCCAGAGCGCCATCACCAGGCAATATCGGGCAGTACAAGTCAGCTGCTCCACAGGTAAAACATTTAAAAAATGTCACATCATATTTTCACTTTTTAATTTTACAATAAGGTTGTGAAAGGTGTGCTAATGAATCTTTTCTCCAGCCTGGCACTCGTCCTGTTGGAGGCGGAGCGCCTCGTGTCAGTAAACCACAGGCGGCTGCAGCGGCCCCTGCTGCTGATGAGGACCCAGAGGCTTGGCGACAGAAACGAAAGAAGCCTGTGGAGGTTTCTGAAGCTGTGGAGCGAGCAAGAAGGAGGAGAGAGGAGGAGGAGCGACGAATGGAAGAACAGCGACTCGCTGCTTGTGCTGAAAAACTTAAGCGTCTCAATGAAAAACACAAACAGTCGGCTGAGGGTAAACCTGCCCCTGCCCAGATCGCCTCTGATGACGGAGGAGCTGCTAGTGAGGAGACTGTCTCACCTGCTCCTGATCTGGCATCCAGCCCTGGACCTTCAATCCCAACTTCACAATCACAGACCTCCATCATGCCGGCTCCTCTGCCTGAGGGGGCAGAGCAAGAGAGTGAGAGGGTGGAGCGAGAGATAGAAGAACCCAGTGTTCAGGAGGAGGTCCACCTGCCTCCTCAGCCCAGCCCCCCTATCCACAGACAAGTGACCACCGCTCCAGAGCCTCAGAGTGAGGGTGAGGGCTCTCTGGTTGAGGTGGACCCCCTGGTGGAGGAGAACCAGGCTGAGCGGACTACAGTGCCTATCGGAGATTATTTCAACATGAAGGACAGCAGAGGTTAGCTGGATCAGAGTATCAGAGTGATGTTTCTCAATGACTGATGAGGTTTAATTAATAACACTCCTGTTGGTTTGTTTTTCTGCAGTTGAGGAGCCCCACCTCTCTCTGCCTCACATGGACCCCCCTGGTGGAGAGGACGTCCCTGTGGCTCCTCCACAGCTAGAAGGAGAAGCTGCAATAGCCATGCGTCCTTCTCTCACTTCAGGATATTCCAAACAGTTTCAAAAGTCTCTGCCTCCTCGTTTCCTCAGACAGCAGGTAAGAATCTCCTCATTTGGTTGATTGAGCCACTTTGGCTGAAATGTTCATGGTTTAGTCATAAAGTTGGGTGTGACTAGCTAGATTGTTTCCAAACTTTAAACAAAAAGACTGGGGCTGTCGCGATAACCGCAAAAATGGATAACTGCAGTAAAAAAAAAAAAAACAAGATCACCGCGGTGAACGGTGGCAACCACCATAATCTCACGTTAAGTCACCTCACCCAACATAATGTTCAGAAGGACACACAAGCAGCTGCACTGGTATCTTAACCAAATATAACTTCGCCCCTTTGTTAACATCTTGGCTTTCAGTCAAATGAAAAAGGAGAACCAGCGGATTTAGACGATGCAATCTGTCAAATCTGGCCAAAAATATGTGTGAAATGAGGAAACATCTCATCTGAGCTCTCACTTCGCAAATAGGCCTAGCGTATGGCCTGCAAAATGATTTTGATTGTGACTTTTACTTATTTTTATTGTTTTCTTAACAACAACGCAGTGAAAATCAGCGACAGAGACATATGTTTCACTCCACAGAGCAGTGTGCATGCCAGCAGCAGCGCAGCCAACACTACACGCACAGCTGAAATACAGCACTGTCATGGCAGCAACCGTTATAATCATGACAGTTAGTTTTTTAAAACCTGTACAGAACGATTGGTCTACAGCAGGGGTGCCCAACCTTTTTTGAACCAAGATCTACTTTTAAAGTTGCCAGTCTGCCGAGATCTACCAGTCCACATAGTGAGCCATAGCCTTTACCGACAGCCTACAAACGCATTTAATACTCAAACAACAAACAGAAAATAATATCAGATATAATAAATGAGAGTTCTGTAAAAATATCGACATACTTTTTTTAAAAACTCTTATTTTAGGGTAGGCTACATTTTAATATTACGTTTGTATTTATATCACATGTGTTTTTCCCCTTAATTTTGTTTACAACAAACAACTTTAATCTGTGTGGAGATGTTCACAGACTACAGCAGGCTGCTGTGAGATGATGTTGCTTTTGTTAAATTAGCTGCAGACACTGAGAGTGAACGGAGTAAAGTCCAACCGACCGTTTGACCGGGTCATGTGTGTTCCCACCTCGATCCGTAAAGATCACGGATCATCTGTGTGCTGTAGCACTAAAAGTAAAAAGGTTCGCGTGGTGGCTGGCGCTCCAGTGCAAGTGTGTGTGTGTGTGTGCGTTTGCGCTGTATGTTGGTGTGCCCCGCGATGCTCACAGTCATGACAGCAGAGAGGAGCAGAGAAAAGTAGCTGCAGCTTCATCAAATGCGCTTAATACTCGTAGCATAGTTTCTATATATTACTTTTTTGTAAAACATTTACCCTCCCGGTTTTACCTGCACGTCATTGCGCATGCCTGCACTCTCTCTCTTGCGCGCGCGCTCTCTCTCTCGCTCCCCCGCTCGCTCTCTCGCTCGCTCTCTCATGCACGCAGCAATTTCATGAATAAATGAAAAATTAAATACAAACAGGTCGGAAGTATACTTGGGCTCCCAACACAGGTATCGTGTGTGGGAAACAGTGCAATGAGATGAAATTGAAATCACTTTTCTATTTTACAATTGTATTTTATATTGACTAAACATCTCGCGATCGACTGAGAATCAGTCAGCGATCTATCTGTCGATCGCGATCGACTGTTTGGGCACCCCTGGTCTACAGGATACATAACGACAGGCTGAATACTTAATAAATGAATAAACGGGCTCAACTGGCCCAAAACTCTGTTAAGTCTGTGCAGCGTATCAGCAACTGTCTCGCCCTTTCTCTCTCTCATATATATTCCGTAGTCAAATCATACTGTACAGATACAGAATAACGAGTGTCTTGCACTAGTGGTGGGCGATATAACGATCTTAGATCGTGAAGATTTTAACGTGCTGACGATCTGCCAAAGCAGGGAGATCGTAGAACCGAGCTAATGTGTTTATTCTGTCATGCTGCAGTTTATGCTGGAAAACCAATTATATTGATCATATTGAGGGAAAGACATTTCTGTTGCTAAAGATGTTCTGGGTGAGACCTCCAGACCTCCTACAAAGATGTTTTTCAAATAGATTAAACATGTCAGCACAGTAGGAGACAAAGTGTGCACTCCCATCAGACCCTTGTCCTTCTTCTGTCGCTGTGTGGGTTTTCTTTTGGTCTTAGAAAAGAAGAAACCAATAGTTGTTTTTAATTTATTAAGTCTCCTAGCGCTGCATCAAATGCCAAACCTTACACTTTAACCTGGCACTATGGCATTATCACATATCAGAGAAATGTATTAAATTGACACATCTTAAACCTTTCTCTTTTCTTTTTTTTGCAACAAAATATATTTGATAGGGATGTTATTAAGCTGTAAAACGAAGTAATGCTTATAATAGTGTTGTCATGATAAAGTAAAAAGTACAGATCTAACGATATTAATTCCTCCAGGCCGGGGAACATAGGACTGATAAATAAAATATTTAAAGTATGCTAGAAAAGAGTCACTGAACACAGAGAAGTTCTTCTGCTCGTGCATGTGGTGTGCGTGTGTGACATAAGAGCTGAGCAGAATGAGGGCAGAGTCACTGACTGAAACAACTTCTAGTAATGTAGAATAAAATAAATAATTTAATAGTTTCTTTAAAATGTTTCGCTTGATTGATTGTAAATCTTAAATGTATTTTTTCTTCTAGGAGCAGATGAAGCAGCAGCAGTGGCAGCAGCAGCAGGGTGGGGGCTCCATGTCCCCATCAGGGGGTGGAGGAGTTCCAGCCTCCCAGCAGCAGCACCGCTCCATGTACCAGCCCATTGGCCCCCACCACCAGCATCTGGCCTCCATGGGGTTCGACCCCCGCTGGCTCATGATGCAGTCTTACATGGACCCCCGCATGATGTCGGGACGCCCCCCCCTGGACATGCCGACCAACATCCATCAAGGTAGGAGTTCAGGAAGGATAGAAATAGTGACATATTTTTATGATTGAATGAACTCACTCTTTCTGGAGCTTTTTGTTTTAAAGGCTTTACTTGGCTACTAGGCTTTAAAGGATATACTTGATTTCTATTACATTTAAGTGTGAAAAATCGCATATAAAGCCTTTAAAGTCGCTCTGTTGATTCCTGCAGGGAGGATGCCTCCAAAGCAGATCGTGCGCAGAGAGCCTGGTGAAAACTCCAGCTCCAGCTCGGACTCCTTCGATCACCTGACCAGACCAATTCGAGACCACGGCCTGTCCCCAGACTCTCGGATGTTGTGGGGATCAGATCCTTACCCTCAGTCTGAACCGCTACCGTCTGTGACTCCTCCCAAAGGACGGGACGATAACAAGGAGCCCAGGTAAAAAAATAAAAAACATAAATCAATGTATTAAGTGAAAAGCTTCTATTATTCTCCTCATCACAAATTATTTGTTTCTGTACAGGATGGATTCAGGTCTGGATCTGGACAGGGGGCTCCTTTCAATGTATAACCAGGACCACAGTACATTGGACGCTCATAAAAGTAACTTCTTCCAGGACCCTTCAGAGTCCCTGTCAGCCTTTACTCAAGGCCCAGAGAGCGGGTCAGGGCCTCTGGACAGGGTCCCTGTCAGCTCAGCCTTTGACCTTGAGGAGCCCGGCCTCCCCAGCGGGGAGGAGGTGGAGGCTCTGGGACAGGCGATGCTCCAGAGGACCGTCTCTCAGGGCTCCAGCCACTCCATTAAGCTGGATGAGCCCCGGTTTGAAGGCCTCCCCCTGGGTACAAAAACAATTGAGCTCCAGGACACAGAGCGGGCTGATGATAAGCCCCAGACTGAACTCTACCCCCAGGCTGCTGTGAGCAGCAGCAGGGCTACACCTCCTGCTGATGGATTACACAAACAAGAGAAGCTGCCTCTGCCAGCACCCAACAAGCAGAAAGCTGAGCTGCGCTGGGGGGGGCGATCAGGGGCAGGGCGCCGAGAAGGACCTGGAGGAGAGAGGCCTGTCCGCAGGTCTGGGCCCATAAAGAAACCTGTCCTAAGGGACATGAAGGAAGAGAGGGAGCAAAGAGAGGAGAGGGAAAAACGCCATGAAAGAGGCGAGAGAGGAGACCGATCCAAGAAGGATCAGTCAGCCAAAGCTCCTTCTGCAGCTGCTGTTCTGTCGGAGGGCTCCAGACCTCAAGGGGAGGGCAAGAGAGAGGCTACAGAAGCCGAGGAAACAACAAGTGGACATCAGAGAACACGTGACTCTCAGCCTTCATCTGGAGCTCCCACCTCTTCCTCTCAGGAGGAAAAAACAGACAAACTACCCAGTAATGACAAACATCAGGAGCCCAAACTGCCCTTAAGGAAAGAGTCCAACCTTCCTCCTCGAGGTTACAGGCGAGACGAGAGGGAGAGGGAGAGAGAGAGGGACCGAGACCGAGACCGAGAGAGGGATAAGGAAATGGACAAGGACAGAGACAGAGAGTGGCCAGGAGACTCGAATTTCAAAGGACGCGGTCGAGGGGAGTATTACTCCAGAGGCCGGAGTTACAGGGGGACTTACAGTGGTCGAGGCCGGGGGAGTCGTGGGCGAAGCCGGGCTGAGTACCCCTACAGGGAGCCCCGATCTCGCTCTGATCTACCGTCTGTAGGGGGCGCTGCAGCCTTTAGAAACAGGGAGGAGAGCGAGACGCGTAGTGAGAGCTCAGACTTTGAGGTTATTCCTAAACGCAGGCGGAGGCGGGGCTCAGACACAGACTCTGAGAGTGAAGGTGGGAGGGAGTCTGCCAGTGATACAGGACCCTCAGACCGGGAGCCCAGCACCAAACCCAGCCGTCCTCTGAGGAGAGAGCTGCCTGGGGAGGCCCGCTCTGGGCCCCACAAACCAGGCTTTGGACCTCCTCATATAGGGGAGAAGAGTGGAATGAGAGGGGACGATGACAGCAGGCCTAAGCCAGGGTTCCTCCCTAAAGGAGAGCCCTCTCGGCGAGGAAGAGGGGGTCTATACAGCAGACGAGGAGGTGCGAGGGAGCGCGGCGGCCCCCGCTCTGCTCCTCTCAGACGGCCCCCCAGAGAGTCCTCCTCCCAGTGGCCTTCTAAACCCATGGAGACATTCAGACCTGAGGACGCAGAGTCCACACCCAGATATGACAATCACCCCGCTGACCGACGGCCCCCCAAACCTGATGGAAAGAAATTTGGGGATGGGGCTCCTCAGAGTAGTAGAGAAAGGCCTCGTCGATCCAGACCAGCAAGGCCCCCAAGACAAGACAAACCCCCTCGATTCAGACGATTGAAAGAGCGGGAGGCTGCAGTGTTAGCGAGCGGGGAGATGGCTCCAAGTCCCCCCGTCCCTCTGCTCCCAGTGCCTTCTGCTACCCTCCAAAGCTCCGCCCCCAACCAGGTGTCTCTCTCCCCCACCCTGTCTAGAGCTCCAGGGACCCCTGTAACTGTGCCTGCGGAGGGGACAGCCTCTGTGCCTGCCCCCGACCTTCCCTCTCCTACAGAAGCCCCCCTGCCAGAATCCAGCAGTCCCCCAATCACTGCTGTCGGTACCAAGTCCCCAGACCTGTCCAACCAGAACTCTTCAGACCAGGCCAACGAGGAGTGGGAGACAGCCTCAGAGAGCAGTGACTTCAACGAGAGGAGAGAGCGAGAGGAAAGGAAGGGAGCACAGGAGGCTAATAAAGAAGCAGCCACTGCCTCTGCACCACCACCTGCACCTCCCCAAGGCTCTCTGACCCCAAACAAAAGCCCTCCTGATGGAGGGATGATTCTTAAACGTGAAGGAGCTCCTGCATCAAAGAGGAGTTTCTCCAGCCAGAGGCCGACGGAGAGGCCGAACAGGAGAGGAAACAGTGGATCCAAACCAGGCCGGAGCTACACTGGGGGCAAGGGGGAGAGGAGGGGAGGGGCCAAAGCTGGCCGCAAAGGGTGAGTGTGAACAATCCTGGCTTTGTCTCTCATTTTCAGGCTTTTATTTGTCTGCTTACATTAACACTCTAACAATGAAGCTGACTCAATGAACAGTGTGCAGCAGAATAACTCTGCAGCTTTATTCAGTCGGTACACCTGTTGTTTTATTGACTCAGTGTATTACACAATCCACATATTTCAGTCAAATGTTGGTGCTCCATTTTCAGAATGTAATAAACTGTATCAGCATAAGACGAGTATTACCAGGAGACCCCTACTTTAGAAATTACATCTACACTGCTGTTTTTTTCCACACATTCACACTGAAAAAATCAGTATTTTACTCAAAAGCTGCTTTCCCATTTGTGCTAAACTCCTGACGTTTTCAGGGGTGAGCAGCATGTGTGAACGCCAACAGCTGAATTTTTCTCAGACATCTGGAGTTCCTCCTGCCAGCCCCTTTAATAGAATTTCTGCATGAAGTCTGAGTGAGCTGATGTGAAGACGCAGCAGTATGTTCCTCTCTGCTCTTTAGTTGATATTTAGATTAAAGAACTATAATCACATTGATATAGCTAAAGTCATTAAGGCGTCGTATAGCGGACTCTGTTGCTGCATTGGCCACTTCTGCAACGTTTACCTGACGTTTTCGGGAATACATATATGAAAACAGCTAAATTTACTGATCTCAAACTTGACTTGTGCTTAAAGGGCACCCTTTTTGAAGCAGATTTGATCTATAAATCCTGGTAGAAAATTCACAATGCTATGTTTATGAGAGAGCAACTGAAGGAACATGCACCTTTATCATGACTTGTGAAATGGGTGATTGAATTAAATTGTGGGACCGATGCAGCTGTGTTTCTGGTATCTTGTAAACCCATACGGGTTGGGCAGTCTCATGACATGTAAATAGAATAAATGTAATCAATCAATTCACACCTGTCTGTCTCTAACGTGTCCTTGAATTAAACAGCCCTCCAGCCCAGCAGAACTCAGAGGCGACACAATCAGCAGCTGGAGGAGCATCTCAGAGATCTGCTAAAGATCAGCCTGCTCGCCGCAAAGATGACGCCAAACAAGCCGCCAAGAAGCCCAAAGAGAACGCTCTCTCTCAGTTTGATCTCAATAACTATGCCAGTAAGTAAACACACCTACACTCTGTCTTGTAATGATGACCCACATACCTGGAGAATGAATTAAACTGTCTATTTGACCTGTGTCTGTAGGTGTTGTAATTATTGACGACCACCCAGAGGTCACCACTACGGAGGACCTGCAGTCCAACACCAACGACGATGGCTTCACGGAGGTCGTCTCACGGAAGCAGCAGAAACGGCTTCAGGATGAAGAGAAGCGGAAAAAAGAGGAGCAGACCCCTCAGGTGAGTGGAGAGAAAGTTTGTCCCGTGTAGTAAAGCATCACTTACCCTCTCTGACTACAATCACACTACAAGCCGAAATGCTTCATTCAAATGAATTGCTCTGATCCATTTTTTTTGGATGGGGGATGTTGACATTACTGTATCAGACTTGTGTGAATTGGTCACAGCCCAGGACTACACTGCATGCAAAATAAAATAAGGCATCTCATGCAGCATAATAGAACCTTTTGCTAGGATTAGGAAAACGTTTCCTCCTGTGGTCATGTTAATATTTTTCTTTTGATACGCTTTCAAACACAGGTCGTTTACAATACGAACCCTCAAGTTAAGTGTTTACAAAAGTGTTGCCACAAGTACTCTCAAATCTGGAATATAAATCGCACCTGGAGATAAGTCTGTCTGTTTTCAGGGGACTCTCTGAAGTTTAAATGTTTTTAAATTGTCTCCCTGAGTGATGATTTATTTTTTGTTTATCAAAGTCCCCAACGGTCAGTTAATGTGCAGCTGTGTAGCTCTTAAGTACCATCTATTTTTACCATGTGGAGTTTGTAATCCTGCTTGCTACCTGTACCCTAGCAGAGCTCTCAGCCTACAGTAACGTTCATAGTTGTGAATTACCTCTGCCCACGTCCTCTGGTCACTTGTTGTTATTAATTTAGGAGTCTTTTTAGTCAAACCATGACTTTGCGTCAGACCGCGTGCAACGTTGACTATGAGGCTTCACTTGTGGTCATGATGGGGCATGTCTTTTTATACTGGTATATTGCTCACGTTGTTTTATAGGACACAAACATCTTTTCAGATGAAAAAATTGGTATAAAAAGTACATCTTACACCCTAGATTTTACAACTATAATCTTTGCCAAATCATATATCATAGTCACCTGTCTTGCTTAGACTTTGTTAAAAAAATCAGACCTGAGTCACTATTTCATGCAGTTAACATAGTCTCTGATACCCATGTTTTTCCTACAGAACTGGAGTAAGAAAGGTTCGGGTGAAAAGAGCAGAGGAGGAGGAGGAAAGCTGCCCCCAAGATTTGCCAAAAAGCAGTCGTCGCAGCAGCAGCAGCAGCAGCAGCAGCAGCAGCAGCAGCAGCAGCAACAACAGCAACAGCAGCAGCAACAAATGCAGCAGCAACAACAGCAACAGGCCGCCCAGTCCCAGCCTCCTGTCACCTCCACCCCCCAGGCCCCACAGCAGCCCCCCATCTCTGTTCCCCAGCATCCTCACCTGGCCCCCGTCCAGCCAGCTGCAGCCCCCCAGGCTCTGGAGGCAGCCATGGCTCCTCTACCCTCCATCCCCCCTCCTACTGTGGACTTCACATCCAAGAGCCTGCCTCCTGCCCCCACGCCCACGCACAACACCTTGGGTACAGAACTGTGGGAGAACAAGGTGACCGGTGCTGCTGTGCTACCCGACGTAAAAAAACGTGAGTGGACAAATTCATGGTTTTTAAAAATTTCTTAAATTTTACTTGTGAATCCTGCTGTTATGTAGAGTCTTTAATATATATATATATATGTATATGCATAGATTTTTTTACAATATCTGTACAATATCTGTACTCTCCCAGACTATGAGTTAAAATATGAAACTGATGTATGACCAGTGGTGTTTATTAGAAGTGGGAAGCTATGGTTTTGTGTCTTTTGTTTTCAATGTAAAAATGCCCCGAGACCTTTGGTTAGTTTTTTGTTGTTTTTCTGTAACTAAACATGAGCAGTGATGTAATGTTTATTTTTTAATAACTCCTCAAATTATCCTTTGTTGTTATTAATTTGTTGTGTGTATGTTCCAGTCGGTCCGATCAGCCCTCCTCAGCCTCCAACAGTGAGCGCCTGGAACAAACCTCTTACCTCCTTCACCGGCACAGTCTCCTCTGAGGTATGTTCACATCCACAATCTCAATTTCCATCTGAATAATGTGTAAAACAAAATGTACTGTTATTAAAGGATCTGTCATAATTTAAACTGTTTACTGGGGTTGTCACAACACCAGACTTTTAAAGTCAGATATGATACTCAAAATAATCAATTGTTATTGATAGCTGTTTTGATACCACAGCAACAAAACTAAAAGTTATAAACACCCAGTGTTGGATAATTTCTTGTTGTAAGTTAATGCAAATGGCAGGCAAACTTGTGCACACTGGGAATATATTTGTGCAAAGAAATGTTTGAGGAAAATTAATATTGTTGCCCTCTCCTAAGATTCGTTTCTTAGAATAACCTGTTTTTTGTGTTTTTAGGGTGTGAAGCCTGGCTCAGAGGGCAGTGCTGTGGATCTGGCCATAGACAGTATTCAGTTTGGAGCGCCGTCATCTGCAGGCAGCACCGACAGTGATGGTGTTCCTGCGCTGCTAGAGAGCAGCTCTGAAAACATGCTACCTGCTCCCAAAGAACAGAGACAGAAACAACCTCGAGCTGGACCAATCAAAACTCAGAAGGTATAGATGGTGTGGAGGAAAGTGAACAACACTTACTCCTGTTTTAAAGCTCAGATCTAAATGTTTAAAATCTTCCTCCTCAGCTTCCTGAAATAGAACCAGTAGAAACCAAGGAGTACAAGCCCGGTCCGATCGGGAAGGAACGCTCTCTGAAGAACCGTAAGGCCAAAGGAGGAGAAGGAGAGGGGATGGAGGGAGTAGTCCCAGGAGGAGGTGTCAGCAGAGCCACAGACTCCAGTCCTCCCAGCAGTGACACCACAGTACCTGAGCTGGGTGGAGACATCGAGGGCATGATCACAGTGCCCTCAGCAGAGTACAACAGTAACTCCAAGGTAGAAACAAGTCACATTAAACCTCACATCCTTGTTGTTTTTACTCATTTTATTTATTTTACTTTGTTTTCATCATCTTTTAATGATTGTTAGTCTGAGCTGAACAAACTGTTGACGCAGAGAGCAGCCATCTTGGATTTTAAGCTCGGGTTACTTAAGTGTCTCTGAGTTCATCAAATTGAACACACTCCAAAATTAAGAAGGGGTAGTACTTCTGATATCAGCCTAGTCATCAACTGTAGCGGAGAAGAAATTCATCTGTCATCTTTTGTGGGAACAGTTTTAGGCGTAGATCTGCTGCTGATGTAAGAACACGATTCATTTACCTTGTTTTCATGTTTTCTTGGTGATATTTCCTTGACTAAAGGAAAATAATAAGTACACAAAGCTTTAAAAAAACAGACCTTAGGGTCACCATAGAGGGGAGCTAAATTTTGTAACCTAGTAGCAATAAGCGATTGTGAGACATGCTCTGAATTTGAGGTTGTGGGGGCTGACAGCAAAAAGAAAAGTTGTTGTTAATGGACACAGACCCTAAAGCAGTTAGTCTGATGAAAGTTCTGTATTTCTCTACGTTAACAAGTTTGACCTGAAAAAGACAAAACACAGCAGTGCAGTTTAAAATAGACCCAGTTATAAGCTGTACTGTTTAAAATGGAAACTTATGAGTTAGCATGTTCAAAAGGGGGATGGTCCTTGAAGATTTACAGTAAATGCATCCACATTTTTCTACAAATTCGTATTTTTTGGGTTTTATAGTTGCTTTAATTTTTATCATCAGACCTCAACAGTTATACCCATGGAGCCAAACTGACTTTGTATAGAGGGTTATGTGAATCATCATCCTGTGGGTCAAAGAAAATACTTTCCTAACTGTAAATCATTTTACTCACATGTGATTATTTGTTTAAAATGCATCTTAATTTTGTTTATTCTGTAGCCCTGATAACAAATACTAATGCGTC
Source organism: Labrus bergylta (assembly GCF_963930695.1). Taxonomy (NCBI): domain Eukaryota; kingdom Metazoa; phylum Chordata; class Actinopteri; order Labriformes; family Labridae; genus Labrus; species Labrus bergylta. The sequence continues at coordinate 22,631,185 of NC_089200.1, forward strand.
TTGTTTGTGCTTAAATTCTGAATTTTTGGTTCCTCTCAGGAATTGGTCACAGACTACACGGCCCCCTCCTCCTCGCTGGCTGACAGCGTTCCCACAGTAGGGAACAAAATGGAGGAGAGTTTGGTGGCAAATGTGAGTGCGCATTTCTTTCATATGCAGAGATTATGTGTCTGCACAGTGCACACAGTTAGCATCATTCCAAACTTGCTTTGATTTTTTTGTGTGATCAGGTGGCTTTGCCCCACTCGCTGCCCCTCCCTCGGAGAGAGACGCTGCAGCAGAGCTCCAGCCTCAGCACCGTCTCTCCTGCGACAGTCGACCTAACACTGAAGGTACTTGGGTCTACTTTCTCTCTCAAACACTTCTCTGGAGGTTTAGTGAAACATTAACTAACCTCTGGTGTCTCTCGCCCCCTGCTCCTCAGATGGAATCGGCTCGGAAAGCGTGGGAGAACTCCCCCAGTCTGGAGAAGAACTCTCCAGTCACCTCCTCCTCTTCCCCCATCACCTCCTGTGCATCGTCATACTCCACGTTCTCCTCCGCCTCCATGCCTCAGATACCTGTTGCTTCTGTCACCCCAAGCACCTCCCTGTCAGGTAACATTAACCTGAAATAGCTGTGTTATTTGTAGAAAACTTAAAATATGCATGTATACTATAATATGTAACCCTGACATGAAGCAATGAAATTAGTACTGCAGTACAAATTGAAAAAAATGGAGTGAGCTGTCTCCCCAGGTTGCCATGTTGCAGACACTGAAGCTCCAGTGTTTAACCAGATCTGCATCCGTCTTGAAACCTTTCTGCGTTCTAACCTCTCTCCAATTTTCAAAAGCATCTTAAATAATTATTGTAGTTTTACCACACTACTTGTCGTGGAGCTTATTAGAAAAATGCAGAGGCTTCTTAGGTCGGATAGAATCAGTTATCTGAATCAGTTTGCTTGCCTGCTTCCATCATTGCAACACCTGTTGGTTTGCCGTGACAACTGGTCTCATCTCGCAAACCGAGGGGCATCCAAACTGGCCCTGTGGGGGTGCCCTAAACCCACCTATCTTCTTTGGTCAAAACAAATACAGACCATTGCAGACCAGAATCTAAACTTGGTGTCATACTGGCTGTTGTTGGAGAAAACAGACCTTCAACATAGCATGTTTCCTTAATGTCAGATGATAGATCTACAGAATGAAATAATTAAATGACCTGACCTATATTATCAATCATTTCATATCTTACTTATTGCTCCTATAAACAAACTTTAACTAATAATATTTAGCTCTTGATATCCAGGCGTGTGTTATATTCTGTTTTCTCATGTTTTTCAGCAGGTTCTGGTACGTACACAACATCCTCCCTCAGCACGAAGACCACCACCGCATCTGACCCCCCTAACATCTGTAAGGTGAAGCCTCAGCAGCTGCAGGGTGGAGGTCTGTCTTCCTCCGGCAGTAGCTTCTCTCAACTTGGCTGTGTGCCTCCCCTCCTGCCCCAGCAGCAGACCCCCCAGGTTTACGTCTCTCAGTCTGCAGCAGGTGAGACAAAGGCAGCACCTTTAAGTTCAGTTATGTGTCAAAATGACATTTTCACTTCAAAACAGATTCCAGTTTATGAAGCAAACTGTGGGCACAGTTTATAAGTCTGTTCTTACATATTTAAAATCTATTGCCACTGATTTACAAACAGCTTTTCTATGTTTCTTTCCTGAGCTGTGAAGGGCTTTGTAGGTAACAAAAAAAGTTTTATTTGTGGACTTTTTTTTTTTTTACATTTACACTTGAGCCGCTATTTCTTTAAATCAAAGAAAAAAAATGTATTCAGAATTGGCTTGTGTTCTTTTTTTGGCTCTATTGTAATTACCCAATTCATTTGAATATGTTCTTCATAATGAACACAGTTACAGAGAATAAAATCTCAGTTGGCCCATAAAATCCTTCTATAACATCAAATTCACTTTAATAGCAAAAAAAATAACGGATCCTTAACGTGAGTTACGTGATTTATTTTTAATGAGTGAAACATAGTGTCAAATCAAGTTTTTATGTAACCTTGATGGATCAATAAAATATTGTACATGGTAATATTAAATTTTTCTGTGCAGGTTCTGCAGCTCAGATTCCAGCCTTCTACATGGACACAAGTCACCTCTTCAGCACTCCCCACCCCCGCCTGGCTCCGCCCTCTTTGGCCCAGCAGCAGGGCTTCCAGCCCGGACTCTCACAGGTGAGATCACCTATTACTCACCCAAGCATGTTTCATACCTCTGTGACAAATCAACACTGTAGGTTTGTGTAGCCAGAAACTGTTGATATTAGTAGTATAAATCGCACTGCCCCCTAGCGTTTGTAGACGGGTATTGCAGAGCTATGCACACACCAAGGCACAAGAATGTAGTGCACACAACCCAAGGGCCACTATGGCGTAGATTCGAGGCAGAAGTATAAATCTGAATTAACACACTGTAGGAGTTAGTTTTTTAACATTAAAGGTAACACCACATGCCTGTGTTTCTCCACTTGTGCAGCCGACAGCGGTGCAGCAGATCCCCATCCCTATCTACGCCCCCCTGCAGGGTCAGCACCAGCACCAGCACCAACACCAACACCAACACCAACACCAACACACACACCAGGCTCAGCTGGGACTCAGCACAGGTCCTCCAGTCTCTCAGCCCCAGGACCTGTTCAGCTCCTCTCTACAGCCGTACAGGTAACGCACACCTGCACAGGTCTCTGCAGTGATAGGTTCCCTTCGTTCTGTCCTAACCCTACACCCCCCCCATCTTCCCCTTCAGGTCCCAGCAGGCCTTCATGCAGAGCAGCCTGTCTCAGCCCTCCATGATGCTGTCAGGACCGTCGCTGCACAGTTACCCCGGTGTGCAGGCAGCCGAGCTCGGCAAGCCTCAGTCAAACCTGGCCTATCAGCAGCCCTCCTCCACCCAGCACATCCCTATCCTGTTCGAACCGCAGCTCAACCAGCCGTCAGGCATGGGGGGCTCCCAGCTCATCGACACACACCTGTTGCAGGTAACCAGGCCGCTCACAGCATCATTATTACACTAGTGTCTTATTTTTTTAACGTATTTAATACCTTTTTTTTCTTATTTTATTTTACATTTATGTCATTATTGTCTGTTTCAGGCTCGACAAAGCATGAACCAGCACTCGAATCTGTACTCTGGACAGGTGCAGCAACATGGTCAGAGTAGTTACTATAGCAACACTCAGTCGCAAAGCTCTGCCATGCAACAGGTAATGTTCAAACAAAACTAAAATCTTAAACAAGCACAAACTTGATGAAGAGTTAATGTTTTTAGTCATCAAACTAATGGATATTTTTCAATTTCAGTTTATGGAATAAAATCTCTGCTCACTGTTCTGCTGATCAATAATAAAATGTATCAGTGATTCGTTTCTCAGTCTGTTTCCTAAGTGTGTGTTTACCTGTCTCAGGTGACCGTCCCTCTGCCCAGCTCTCAGCTCTCTCTGCCAAACTTTGGCTCAGGTGGAGGTCAGCCCCTCCTGGCTCTGCCCCCCACTCCTCCACAGGCTCAGCCCCCCAACATCAACCGGCAGCCTCCCATCTCCCAACAGTACAGAGGCATCATGGGCCATAACCACAGCATGATGCAGCCCCCCACCAACAAGGTACTGCATTGTGCAGATGTGATCCTCAGACAGATTTTTGTTATCATTTAAGTAAACTCTTGTTTGTTGTTTCATTTCACTTCAGCTGGACATGGACCTGAAGCTGTTTGGCAGTGGGATGGATGTGAAACCTGGAACTCCTCCTGTCAGCGCCAGGAGCACCACCCCCACCTCCAGCCCCTACAGGTACAACCAGAGGGACACTATTTTACCCATAAACACACTGGCCCTCACTTATCAAACGTACGTACGGCAGAAAAATGGGTGTACGGTCATTTCCACGCAAAGTTTGGCACTTACCAATTTAGACGTGAGCACGTCGCTCGGTACGCTCAAATCTCATGCCAGGTCTCAGTTTGTGTACGCACATTTTCAACTCAGTGTGGACTTGCAGTGCTGCGAATCTTTCTGTGTCGGAGAATAATTAGATCATGCTATAACAGTGCTTGTTAAGACGGATCAATAGAGGTTCACAGATTTACTGTTAGATAAGATATCTAAAATGTATTTTATATTACGCTTCAGCTCAAACGATCTCTGTAGGCTACATTGCTTTTTAAATAATGTGGAGCAGCGTGGGCTGTCAGGTGATTTCTTTAGTTGTGTTTTATTTGATTAATTTTGTTTGTTTAATCGATTTACTTTAAAGATTAGAGAGGCTGCTTTCAGTAAATACTTCATCTGCACAGGAATATCACTGCAGAAAATACTGAAATACAGTTAATACCAAATACAACTTTTAGCCTCTGAAATATGAAATATTTAGGAATTAAGAACATCACCATTAGATCATAATTATTCGGTATGTCCGGAGATTAAAATAATTAATACACTGATGTGCCACAGGCGTAATTGCGCACAGCAGAAGCACTTAAACCAGAGACTTCATGTAACATAATAACGAATAAAGAAATCTGGGGGCTGTAAGATGGAGTCAGGACCTTCTTGTATGTAAGTGTTAAATTCTTATGTTTGGAAAGAAGGCTAATCGGATGAGAAGTGCACATTGCACAGCGTTTGATGCAGGACATTTCAGGTTTCTCTGCTCTTTTAAAGTCTCGTAAATGGCGAGCTGCCAGTGCAGCCGACGTTATCTGACACAGATGCAGGTTCGCCTGCACCATTCGGGCCTGATATTGAGGCTGAACCGATGAAGGAAGCCACTCGCTCCACAACCTGGGATAATTTCAGGTGGGGTACAGCTGGCGTCCTCCGGTCCGGGTGTTGCTTCTTTTGCTTCTGGTGCTACATTGTAGCGATCGTATGGTCTGACCAGGTTTTTTAAACTAGAAGTATAAAAAAATATATATATTATAGCCTATATTATCTACGTTACATATCACGGGTGTTAAATTAAATATTAAAAACTCGATTGAGTTCGGTTATCCACACCAACTCTGAGATTTCCATGCAGGCGCATTTCTTCTGAAGCTCTTTAATCCTACATTTCAGGCTGCCAGACAACACAATAATATTCCTCTTTACTTTTCTCTGTTATGGTGTCACTCAGGTCATAGCTCGTTTCTCTTCTTTGCCGTATTAAGTATCTCCATGCCGTAAACTCTGGGGGCGAGGACAGCTGAACCGTGAATAAATAGGGGCGTGGTATTTAAATGACAATTGTTTCCAGCCGCAACACCCGGTCTTGCGTACGCTGTGATCAGCCAGATACGCACGTTTCATAGGTCCCATGTGGACCCTGTCGTACCATGATTTCTACACCCAAAAAATGTTTTATACACAAGCAAACTTTCCCATGGGATATAAAGAAGTGTTCCAAAGGGGTTTAAGTCACAAAGTGAGCAGTTTGGAGAAAACACTCCTGTGTCTTTGAAAAAATCTTGTTTCCTTTCTAGATTCTTGTGATTATCAAAGAATTGTTTTGAAAGTGTTTTTGTTTTTAGACAAAAGGTTTTTCCTGGTTTTGTATCACTGACTTCGCATCTTTTTATGATCCTCCATGAACCCTGTGATCCTCCACAGCTGCTCCTTTTACTATCCCATAAGTTAGCCATTAAAAATCCTTTGTTGATGCTGTTTTTAGCCATAATGGAAATCTGCTGCTGACTCAGTGGATTGTTTTGAAAGAGAACTCGGAATGTATCTATATGATATATCCAGTAATAAGCTGCTGTCTGGTAGTCATTGTCTTTCTTTGTCCCTGTGTTAGTGTGTGCTTGTAACCGTTTTCATGGTATTTTGTTCCTGTTGTTGTATTTTAACCACTTGATGTTTCTGTGTATAAAAACCTTTAAATATAGCTGATTTTTTTTTTACTCTCTCTCTTGTGTTTGCAGGGCGAGCTCCACATCTCCCAGTAGTCAGTCCAGTAAGATGAACAGTATAATGTACCAGAAGCAGTTTCAGCCCAGCTCTGCAGGCATGAGGATGACGCAGCACTTCCCCGGCCAGTTCAACCCACAGGTGGCATGCTGATCACATAAACCTGTAATAGATTGTGTTTGCATTAAGCACTGATTGGTTGTAAGCATGAAGACTAACTGTGACCTGTTTGTTTCAGATTCTGTCTCAGCCCAACATCGTGTCTCCGCTTGTTCGATCTCCTCACGCTAACTCTTTTGCTGGAGGTGTGCAGCGCTCGCCCATGGGCCCTCCCATGTCAGCTAATGTGGGTGGCGGTCTCATGCCCCACCCTCGACCCCAGCTCCCACAGCACCAACAGCACCCGCAGCACCAACAACATCCGCAGCACCAACAACATCCGCAGCACCAACAACATCTGCAGCACCAACAGCACCCGCAGCACCCACAGCACCCGCAGCACCTGCAGCACAGCCAGCACGCCCAACGAGGACCTCCTGGTCCCCCCCTTGTACCCCGAGGCACACAGGCGGCTATGAAGGCGGAACAGGACCTGAAGGTCTGATTTTACATTTTAAACATCTTATATCAATAAAGGGTGGTTCACTGATTTTACAAAGTGCGGTTAAAATCAATCTTAAACACAGGGGCCCTGACTGGCCCAGCAGTTAGTTAACCCCCTCAGGTACAGATGTTAATGAGATTCAACTGTGATTCTTCACTCTGTTTCTCTCTTTAATGTACTACTCCATACACTGTTCGATCATAATAAAGCGATAAAGGACCAAAAATAATCTAATAAAAAATATTAATCTGAAATACAAACTATCAAAGTCAGATTCCATTATTTTGCATGCAGCTTTGTTACGACTTGTATTGGCTGCATCGTCATTGTTTTTCATATGATCCTGTTGAAATTGATGCTTACACTCACAAGGAATTTAACTTCGGTGAACTGTGCTCTCGTATGTACAAGTATAACATTAAATATCAACAATAAACACAATAAGCAAAGACTAATATGTACAAGACTAAATAAGAAACCGTGCAGTGGTGAGTAGTGCAAAAGACGCTGAAGTAGACTAAATCCTGTTCTATGGTTTTAGATTGTGTTACATTCTGTGTAAAATTGTCAAAATAAGCAGGTGATGTCCACGATGTGGTTGTGATTTCTTAATCCTTTTTATAATGATCCAAAGAAAAGCACAATAGATAGAACAAACTGTAACCTGCATAAACTTGAGACAGATTTGCTGAAGTGCTAAGGAGCACTTAACGATTGAAGAAAGAGACAAATATAAATACCACGTGACAACTGTACTGCTTTGAGGAGCAACTATCACATCATTTTTGCTTCCTTTTCAGTTAAATAAGAATTTATAAAAACTACTTGAAATGTAGTTTCAAGAAATGTTTTGTGTTTTCAGAATTATTTTGTTGAGCAAAACCTGATGTGAACGAATTTTGTGTTTGTCACATTTTCAATCAGGGCTGTTAACTGACTTTGTAATACTCAGAACAGAATCTACTGATTAACTAACAACATGGAAACGAGAACACATTTTTCTGTGTGGTTGAGATAAAATTATTTAATTCAGAATTTGCGTTTAATTAACTGGAAAATAACATGTTGCTGTGTTTAGGAAGTTTTTGTGAATTGGTCACAGAACTTTAGAGCTCCCAGCAAAGACTGCAGGTGGGGACTGAATGAAAATGAAGAGCAGGAGACCGATATAGGCAGAATCAATATAAAATGCAAAAGATTCTGATGACGCAAACACAGCTTTTAGCTAGGGCTGTCCAGATGTTGGGTTGTCTGGACATTAAGGGTTATTAAACATTAGAAGATGCTCCAAGAAATGACGAGACAAAAAGTAAAAATACCAACATTTGTACAAAACGACTTAATGTTTGTTTCCTCTCTGCAGGCGAAGCAGCGGGCCGAGGTGCTGCAGTCCACTCATAAGTTCTTCTCGGAGCAGCAGCAGCAGCAGCTCAAAGCCCCCCAGGTCAGCAAAGTGTCCCGGCTGGATCAGGGCGGGAAACCCCCCCTTGACATCCCAGCCCCAAACCACCAGGCAGGAGGAGATCGCCCGGATTCTGACAAACCTCCCGTCTCTGCAGCCAAACCCATACGGACCGGCCCCATAAAACCACAGGCCATCAAACCAGAAGAGGGCAAGTAGAGAGCAGCCCCCCCCCCCCCCCCCCCTCTTCAGACGACCTGTGCACGGATGGAAGAGAGGAGAGAGGGTCAGGCCCCGTCACTCTGCACCCACCTCATATCAGCCCCTGAGATGGGGGGCAGAGTGGGGGAGGAGGGTGATTACTGACAGTAGACACTGTCATCTTCTTACTCCTACTCCCCCCTTGTCCCCCTGCAGATGGGGTCTTTGTCCCCTCTCCCTCATCCCCCTGCAGGTGGGGACCTTTCAGTTGGATTCTTCCATCGTTTAAAGAGGCTGTTGATATAAATCTACAGAGGGTAGATCAGAGAGCTGGAGGAGAGAATGAAGAGATTTGCTGCTGAGTTTGCCATTTTTCTAGCTCTTGATTTCTTTGTTTTATTTCTCAGATAGGATCTCATGTTAGAGGAAGAACCAATCAGTTTGTTTTTGTAGTCAGAACAATCCTGTTAAAGAGGCGTCACTTTATGTTCTCCATCATAACTAATCCAGAGGTTTGTGCGTCTCCCCACTCACTCAAGGGTTTGATGCACATTGTCCTCACAGAGACATGAAATCACAAACTGTCCTCGCTTTTTTTTTTTTTTTTTTTTTTTTTCGGTTTTATTTCTGTTGTATCGGAATGGAAATGTGAAAATTGCAGCAGTTAATTGACTTAAATGATTGATTTTTGATTAGTCTGCCTGTGAGCCTTTGCTCCTGCCTTCTGCTCTCATCTCCTGCCTGAAAAGTACTGATGTGTGTGTGTGTGTGTGTTTGTGTGTGTGTGGGGTGGGGGTGTGTGTTTGTAGCTCCTGTATATTTAGCCAAAGGTTAAAGCAGCACAGGGATGATGTCACAGCCCTGTAGGATGCTGTTTCCATGGCAGCAGAGTGTTGAATGGGGATAAAGGATTACATTGATGATGTATGATCACTACACACAGCTGTCACTCACCCTGTCACTGCTTACACACCACCCTTGCTGTCTGTCACACACACTCACACACACTTCACTGTAAAGCACCCAGACCTGCTGCTATTGTCTGATCAGTGCCCTTAGCTAGCCGTTAGCAGGATAGGGCTAAATAGAGGAGCTGAGTGTTGAAACATTAGAAATCTTTGAGCATGTGTCTGTCCACCCTCACGAGAGGGCGATTGAGGACAAGACACAGGGATGGAGAGAGATGAAAAGAGGAGGAGCCTGATGTTTGATGCGTTGGGGCAGGAGGACACGTGATGTTTGGTTGTGTTTACTGACAAAAGCGATCAGTGCTGTTTCCTGTCTCTGCCTCACCTCCGCTGGCTCACCCGCCCGCCCACAGCGCTTTCATCTGGGATTGTGGTGACGGGGTCCTTCAGATATGTACAGTAGTATGAACCCAGAGGTGGTGGTGGGGTGGGTGGGGTCCTCCTCACCTGTAACCTGTGGGAGAGTCCCTGCTGTGGAGGATGGATGAGGGAGGGAGGGGAATGATTTTTTTCTTGTTTTGTTTTTTGTTGAACTTGTACAGGGGTTTCATCGCTGTATTAAAATATGTACGGTCTTATTTACATTCTCTCGGTTTGGTTACAGAAACTAATAAAAAATAATATACTGTTGACATGCTTCAGTGTTTTACCTCACATTACTCTTTTTGTGCAAAATAATCAAAATGTAAGAATCTTTTCCTGCCAGAAGGTGGCAGTGCAACACTTAACTTTGTTATTAGTTATTCCATACATGAGGACCCCATTTAAATAAGTTAGGTTTAGGTTCATTGAGTATTAATGGGTTAATACATTTATTCATACTGCTCACATGAATCCATTAAATAACTTAAATTAACAATTCTTGTGTTGCCAGGTTTTGGTTGAATTTGTCCTCCTTTAGTAAACTTTATTTTGTGTTCGGGATGAGCTGGACCCCTCCACTCCTGGTCGGGGGTCCTGCTCATCCTTTCAGGGTTACACGCTGTGATAACAGCAGCTCACTGTACATTACCCCTTACTTATAAAATCATATATTTTAATGATGAATTAATCATTTATACACAAGAGGTGGCATTAGCGTCTTTACTTCAACTAAACAACTTGCCTGCACACATTTCATCTAACTTAATGTGGTAGTGTTGATCTGACCTGATGAAGAATCAACTGAACAAAACTTCATGTGGACTCTTCAGCCATTGATGAAAGCAGGATGAGCATTTTTTTTAAAGGACTCTTTAAGATCCAAAAAAAACAGTCCAGTGGAAAGACAACAGATTATACCAACTAAACTCTGATGTCATTTAAAGACTTTAAAAACTGGAGGTTGTCTCAGTGCAATTGTATTAAAGTTGAGGTGATTGCTATTATTAACTACAAAGTGATTAGTATTGGTTTTTCACAGAAACAAGTAGGGGGGTTCCAAAGAAAGAAGGTTGGGTACCATCTTTATAATGATGTCCACTACAGAATCATGAGGTTTTTTAAGGCAGGGCTGCCTGCAGGCCTGAACATAATGACCATCCAGTATTGGTTTTCTTTGTCACTTGAAAGCTGCATACAGAGATTTCTTCAGATTCACTCCAGAATTTACTTTTCTAATTTTCCGCTTTATGTCCTAGATAACTCAAACTCTTCATACAGTGGTACCAGTACTTATCTGATATATGATACCATAAAAAGCATACACAATTGTTGTTATTTAACTTTATTAAATGACAGTTTTGAACATTACATTTTGATCTTGACTACAGTGTAAGAACATGCAGGACTCAGTACATGCTGAGTAAGAGTATTTAATTAAACAGGAGATGCTTGCTGGTGAAACAAAGCATGTGTGTCATACCTCAGGAGTTTGTGTTCTAAACTGTATTCATGCTTATCCCACCTATAGCTTATCAAATCAGACCATGCTCCAACTTTCAGACTTCAAAAAAAAAAAAAAAAAAAAAAAAAAATATATATATATATATATATATATATATATAGCTTTAACAACAGAACAAAATCATACATCTGAATAAAGGCGGTACAAAAATAATTCCTCTGAAAATCATCTCTGTGGACCTCGCCACTGAAGACAGAAAAGCAGACCTGCAGGGGGCGCTGTTCCTTAAACGTCTTTATTTCACTCTGGAGTTTGGTGGTTCAGTCCTCGCTCTTCTAAGTGTTGATACTGATGGTGTTAGCTTTAAACTTCTACCACACATGCTCTAAAGCTCTGAGTCTCTGAAGCAGGAACAAGTGAGCGCATACCACTTCCCGCCATCAGCCCCGTATGGCCGCGTTTAGTTCACCTGCTGGCGGCTGAGCCTGATGTCATAGGACACTATGTGGAAGTTGTCCCAGGCGAAGAGTTTCCTCTGAGCCCGGTTGTAGTCGATCATGCTGTTGTAGTGGTATTTGTTCTTCAAGGGGATGGACACAGGCTTCCCCTGGCTGGTTTCCGTGTCGTACATGTAGTTGATCATGGTGTTGGCCGCCGTGTAGCTTGCCACCGTGTACAGCTTTCCACAGATAATGAAGGAGTTGGCCACCGAGTTCTTCCTGATTTGGGTCTCCCAGCTCCTCTTCACCTCCAGACTGTGGGGGTCCAGCTGTGAGATCACAATGGCTCCTTTGGCTTTGTTGGTGGAGTAGACAGCCCATAACCCCTGCTCATCTACAGACAGGTCAATGTCTGTGTAGCCCCCCCAGGAGTAAGGGAACTGGCCATGGAAGCCGGCGTGGGGGAGGTCCCGCCGTGCCGCTGTGCTCTCGGAGGCCAGGTCGTAACGGATGAGAGTGCGGCTACGACGTCTCTGATAGTAGAGAGAGCCTCGGTACATAGTGGATCCGGTGCTCTCCACCTGCTCCGGCAACAGCAGCACCTGTCATCGAAAAAACATCAGACAACAGCGGTGAGTGACAAAACAATAACATCCAACCAAATATTCAATCTCTGAACTCACAGGATATTGTCTGACAACTGTTTATCCTCTGGAAACTTTTCCAACAGTTAGCAAAATATGACTTTCAGAGGGCTTGCCAGTCTGACGAGCAAGTCGACAATGGTGGAGTTGGAGGCTCGGATTCGGGCCGCGGGTTGGGCCAGGACCAGGCAGGTAATCTAACCTCTAATTAAGTGTTTTGCATAAATATACCTAAAAGGGGCGTGGCTGAGTTGATGGAGATTTAAACCCCACCTCAGCTCCACTTCTTTACCTGTTTCTAGATTGATCCAAAGTTAGTTAGAAACAGCTTTTCCAACAACCACCACTGTTCGGCTTCATTACTCCTCATTAGAAACCAGGTGGCGTCTGAGACTACATCCACGTTTTAAACAGTCCGTATCAGATTTCATTACATCTTATTGGGTGTCTTCCCTTTAGCTCTGGACATAGACTGTTTTTATAAAGCAGACCCCTGCTGAAACTCTTGTGAACTACACTACTCTAACAGAACCAAAACGCTTTGGATTCCTAAATACATTAAAAAAAAAATCTGGTCCCAAGAATACCAGGCGTGTGACACCCACCTTGGATGGGAAGCCTTTACTGAGTTGCACCATGTCGTCATATCCAAACAGCTTCCTGATATCGGAGCCGACCGTGTCAATACGCCAGATCATGTTGGGTCCATAAGGGGAGACGGCCTCAGGATCCTGCATCCAAACTCCATATTTACCTTCAATGTTGTCGGCCTTCCTGTGAGTGACGGGCTCACCAACTGATATCAAATCCCCACAACCTGCAAGAGAGAAGGAAAGGAAACATGAGCGAGAGGAGGATAAAAAGATAAATGTGACAGTCAGAATTTGACACCAGAAACATCAAGCCTCTATCTGATATGGGGAAAAGGAAGGCTGGAGTCACCCAACTGATACTGGAAACCGTTCTGAAAAAACAGGATTTAGGTCAGGAACTGATACAGGAAACCAGAGGACTTAGGTCACGGACAGATACTGAGAAAAGACTTAAAGGTTTCAGTCACTTTCTGATGCTGGAAAATGAGGACTTCAGTCACCATCTCGTGCAAAACACACTTAAGTTAGTTACTAACAGGAACGTGTAGACTTAAGTCATTAATTGAAACTGAGATCAAAGACTTAAGTTAATAACTGGTAGAAGGAATTCAAAGATTTAAGTCTCTCACTGATTCTGATTATAATGACTTGAATCACTCTCTGTTTTGGGGTAAGAAATGACTCGAGTTTAAGAGTGACAGACAAAATAACTTATGTCCCAATTACCGGACCCTGGAGGACTTGTGTTATTAACGCGTAAAAGAAGCATATAGACTTAAGTCACTTCCTGACACTGAGAACAAGAACTTTTAAGACTGAAGCAGTGAATTGTTACTGGTGGCTCAGAGACTTAGATCATTCGTTGACTAGAACTCAAATTGTTAGGTTCTCAGCCTGTGTGTATGTATTCGTAAGTCTTATTATTCCCCATGTTTTACAGTAATTTAAGACTTTTTGTTCACACTGACAGTTAGTATTACTTATCTGATACTGGTAGCATGAAGACACACTGGCTTATATTTGCGGTTATCCTGACTGTTCAAGTATCTTCCTTTAAGTTATCCAGTGTTTCTCTGACATAAGGTGACTACAGTGAAGGGGATCCACTTATTTGTGGTCGGGGGATGTTGAGGGTAAACTGAGAAGGGGATCAGGGTGTTTCGAGGTCATCTCTCTTCTTCATGGAGGCACACAGCAGGTCAGCGCTCAGCCTGAGTCACCTCCATCAGAGCAAAAAACTGGACTACACCTCATCCTGCATGCGGCCTGCTGGGAAAGCGATAAGGCCGCATGTATATTTACCACTTCCTAAAATAAAAGCTCACAGCGGATTAAGAGTCAGACAGGAGTATGTCTTATAAATACACCTGAAACACGTTAGCTCCCTGCAGCACGGCCTCATCACAGATTAAATGACCGCACGAGGAGACTGCACGTGTATTTTTTTATGATCTCTGAAACAATCAAACCTGCTGACAGCCATTCTGACGGGTTATTAAGGAACGTTTAACAGTGTGTCACATCCTCATCAGAGTATCCTCCTCTTAACGTAATGAGACAAACTGTTATGAGCCCTCACACATACCTTTGAATTGGCATGACTGTGGTATTCTCGACCCAAATGCTGCAGTATTGATAGCAGTATTTGCTTTGAGGCTGTCAACAGGGGGTGAGTGTCATGTTTGCCTGGTCAGATGGATGGGGGGGGGGGGATTTTAAAGAACTATACTGCAAGTGTTAAGTCTTAAATCTAATGCAAGTGTTTTCAAATGTTTCCCATAAAGTAGCTTCTCTATGTGAAGGAGTTGTTCTTATAAAGACGGATTATCTGCTCTGTTTGCTTCTTTAAGGGATTTTTCACGTCCTTTAGTATTTATAGTCAATCTAGCAGTCTTCTTGTTTCCCTGCTGTTTTGGGCACATTGATGCTCCAGTTTGCATTGGCTACATTTTTCAACTTCAGAGGTTGTCACTTGTAGAAAAGTTACATGTTTCATTTCTTTAACATAGCAGGATGGTTATTTGTGATTTGTAGTTGATATGAAACAGTCCTAGCCCCTCAGCTGACCTTCTGAAAAGAGAGTTCAACATTTCAAACACAGACCTGTTAAGTCCTCCGAGCCGACAGGAGCAGGAACCTCCGTCACCTCGGCCTTCAGCTCCTGGAAACCTTGAGATCCAATCTGCCACGTTGAGTCTGACACAGACAGACAGACACAATGTTTTGAGACATGCGTTCAGGTGGAGAGGACACGGACAGGTGAAGGTGAACAACAAGAAAAAGGACTCACCTCTGAGACTGCTGCTGTCCCCCTGTCTGTTGGGCCTGGACACCAGGTGAGACATGGAGCTGGAACCTGAACACACACATGCACACACAAATTGATTGAGGCTGTGTTTAAGTATCCAAACATGGCCGACAGCAGGAATCAAACACCTCTGAATAGATTCCCAGCAGCTCGGAGACACACTGTCACCTCATCGCCTGACTTTAACACACACAGTGACTGTAACACATACTAACACACATTAATATAACACACACACTAACTGTATCACACACTATAACTGAACACACGCATACTAACTGTAACACACACTGAGTGAAACACACAAACTGACTGTAAAACACATACTGAGGTTCTGACAAACAAAAGACAATAAGCTCTTTAAAGAATCGTTTTTTACCTCACAGTGAGTAGGAAGTGTGTGTTTGTGTAACACAAGTCTGACCTCTTGTATGTGCATGTGTGAGCCTGTTGTTCTGCACGTGCAAATTTCTGTCATGGAATGAGCTCTAATGATGCCTAACGCATTAAACACCGACATCTGGACGCTGATGTTGAAGATAAATGGAAAAGGTTGTTGAGGAAGTAGAGCAGGGACGTGGGAAACATTTGTGTTACAAACAGTAACATGTCTGAAGAAATTAATGGAAACACTGAGGCCATTTAAAGGTCAGAGAACAAAGATCTCCGGGGGGGGGGGTGGTTTCCCAGAGGAGTCAGACATTCATCATCATCAGTGTCATCGTCGTCATCATCATCATCATCATCATCACAGGTAAACAGCTTGGTTTTTTTCATGGTTTATTTGAATATTTCCTCATAATCCAGAGTAAAGTTGACAGACATGTAGTTTCAAACAGGCGGTGTTGTCAGTATTGATCTGATTAAGACAGTTTACAGGAGTGATAGTGATGGACTCACTACTCTACACAACTGATTTGGGAAATAGATGTCAATTATTAAAGCTTTGGAACTTTTCAATAGTGCCAGTACGGTAATTAAAAGAATCTTTTAAAATGTGTGGTACTGAAACATCTAGAAGGAAAGCTTCATTCAAATCGTTCAACTATTTTTTTGTCATGGAGGTGTGGTTATAGTAATAACTGCGGGTTGGCTGAGGCTGTGGGGGAGGGGCCCAGAAATCATGGAGACGCCCCTGAAGAGTTGTGTGATCTCTTTTCCATCTGCGCCCCCTCTCGGGGCCCTTGTGTGTGTGTGTGTGTGTGTGTGTGTGTGTGTGTGTGTGTGTGTGTGTGTGTGTGTGTGTGTGTGTGTGTGTGTGTGTGTGTGTGTGTGTGTGTGTGTGTGTGTGTGTGTGTGTGTGTGTGTGTGTGTTCAGGTGTAAACATGGGGAGCTGAAAAGATTACCTGAGGCACGCAGGAGAGATTAAGAGTACATAAACTGTCCTGATGCAGAGGAAGGATTTATTGCTGCTGGCAGTCTTTACAACTAATACTGGTAGGATGGGGTTTAACAGAGAAAAGGAGGTGCGGGGGAGAGGGGAGCTAATCACACGGATGCTTGGCTGCTGTAAACACAGAACACTGGAGCTTAAACTCCAAGGCTCCAGGATAACCCCTCTGGCTCTCTAACCTTTTAGGTTTAGTGTTATTGGCCCCAAAGCCCCCCCTCCCCCCCACAGCAGAGACCCACCAGGCGCCATCAAAAGCTCTGAGAGAAGACCTTGGCACAGACCACTTCCAGAGTGCGCATCATATTTCAGCCCCCACCACCATAAGACAAGTCATTCGTGCTCCGCTGGACACTCAGAGGGAAACACCGACATAAAGAGAGTTGACCCCCCCTGAACACACACACACACACACACACACACACACACTCCAAAACCAGAATAGACAGGAAGGAAGCAGAAACATGAGCCAGCGTCTTTGCAGCCAAAACATTAATAACACACACAAGTAAACAGGTGGGTCATGACGGTGCACACACACATTATCACCCCATGATCTCTAGGGGATATGTGCGCAAACTTGCTCACACACACACACACACACACACACACATGCAAACATACACACATGCACACACACCCTCACACACTGTTGTATATGTGCAGGTGTCGTCACATGTCTGCTCTAATGAAGCTGTTCTCTTTCTTCATAGACCAATGACCTGTCTGCAGGTTATTAGATTATCGAGTCGCAGATCTTCATGCGTGTTAGAAAAATCTGAATATTCGATAAACATGTTTGCACAATAATCTGAAAGAATGAAATTAAAACATAAAAACTCACATCTCGCTTAGATTCATCTTTTCAATTGAAAAAAGCAAATCTGCATTTCCAAAAGTCAATTTCTCAGTGACTAAAATAATCTGCTCATCCTCATGTTTAAGGAGCTAAAAAAAAGAAATATTTGACACTTTTGTTTGATAAATGACTGAAGCAGTTTTTTTATTATAAAGAATATTGAGCAATGGTTTTCATTTGACAGATGGCTCGTTGAAGCTCTGTGTGGACCTCTTACCCGCAGCAGGTCTCAGCAGGCCTCCGCCCTGCACAGGGGGGCTTGGTGGCACTATGGGGGTGTGTAGGGGGCAGGGTCTGCTCCTCAGCCTCTCGGTCTCTCTCATCATCTCCTCCATCCTCCTCTGCAGACCCTGCAGCTCCTGTTCCAGACGCTCCTTCTCCCCCTGCAGCAGGTTCCTCTCCCCCACCGCCTTGCTCAGAGCGTCCCGCAGCTCAGGCTGACCTCTGGATCCGGCCCCCTGGGGACCCCCAGCGTCCCCCCCACTCAGCCGGGACACCAGCACCTCCAGCAGGCTGAGTCTGGCCTTCAGGCCCTCGAGCTCGGGGCCCCCAGCTTGTGGGCAGCTGGTCTCTGTGGGGCTCTGCACGGTGAAGGTGTACTGACAGCGCCCAGCTCGGTCGTTTCCTCTCCACAGGGCGGCTCTGTCCTGAGCGTGCCCCTCCAGGAGGAGAGCACACAGGGACAGGAGGAGCAGGAGGAACATACTGCACACTGATCACAGGTTCAAATCTTAGGAATCACTTTCTCTATTCTTTCCTCTCCTGTTTTATTCTCCTTTAATTGTTCACTTAGTCCAAACGTGCCTGAATTACTTCTTCTCTTCTTCTTCTTCTTCTTCTTCTTCTTCTTCTTCCCTTGTCCCACCCTCCTCAGTGAACAGGTCTGTAACGCTGAGCTCTCCCAACAGCTCACAGATATTTATACAATCTGGAGGGGAAGAGAGGAGAGGTGAGAGGGAGGGAGGGGAGTCAAGGGGGAGGGGGATCAGAGGGACGAGGGAGGCACAAAGAGGAGAGAGTAACAGGATGCTGCTTCTTCTGGGGACAAGAAAAAAAACGTTTTCACACCAGTTTGAGATTCTCTGTCCTCTATAGAAACTGTCTCTGCATTTTATGATCCAACATGGCTGATGATCTGTGTCTGGAAGATTTGTGTTTTCATCTCTTATAACAACATTATTTTCATGTTTCATCAGTGTAAACGTCCACTGATGTGTGTTTGTGTGTCTGAGGCTGAGCACTGCAGGCAAATCTGGGTCCTCCTGGATTCAATTTCCTGCTGAGGAGCCGGTGTCCTCTTTCGTTTTGGTGGTGGTGGTGGTGGTGGTGGGGGGGGGCTGTCTATCGATGAGCAGACACCTGAAGCGGACCCTGACATGGAGCTGAACTGTCTCTCTCTAACACAACCTAAGGGAGCCTTCGGAGGCCGTTCCTCTCAGACGTCTCTCTCTGCGTCTGTGGGTTTGTTCTCTCGACCCTCTGCTGTGACTCAGACTCACAGACAGCCTGGATGGGTCCTTGCAAGGCTCACATGTGAGACTGGAGATGGTCTGCTGTTTATTTTCACAAGCCGAATAACAGATGTAAAAAGTGAGACTTTTGCGATGCTGCAGGTGTGCAGACGCTCACACCTTCAGATCTCTCAGCTCCAGGTCCTCCTCTGTGTTCGCGGTTCTGGCTCTTCTCTTCTGCTTGGCTCCGTCCTTGTTCTGTGTCACTCAGACATCTTCCAACCCCGGCTGACCTTTCACCCTGAGGTCAGCCTGCACCTACAAACACCAGCTGACTCAAATGTTTCTTCTAAGAGGTGAAGTGTGCAGACTCACAAACGCACGTTATCTCCTGCAGGTCAATTCCTCCTCACCTGCTTCTGTCAGACAACTCAATCACTTTATTATAATTAGATTAATCATAACCTTGTTTTTAGAAATTTAGATAACAGTCTTCAGAGAAAAAAACAAGAGCAGGATGACAAGAAAAGGGCAACACAACCAAACTATGACAACATGAAGGAAGGTTCAGTGTAAAGTGACAGGGACAAGGAGGGAAGACAGGATGAAGAAAAATGAAGACAAGAAGGAGATAAAATAAACATACAAAACACAGCTAGAATACTCAAAGCAATCAACCAGGCCTCACATTTGGTCTTTCAAATGGGTTTATATTAACAATCTGTATCTCTTCCAACTTAAAAAAGCATTTTCAAATTTGAATTAATCGAACAATTTCTTTCAACAGGGAGAATAGGATGTATGTGCATACCTCCAGTTTAAGGCATACATCCCAACATTGCCAATGTTTTTGTGCAATTTAGACAGTGTGCCGGAGTTAGCCTGAAATATTTTACTGACTTTTCCTTCTATGGTATATCATTTTTCATAAAAAGCCTCCGTACTTTTAGATAGTGGCGATCATTAAAATAGCAAAGTTTGTATCTTTTTAAAATGTGTGGTATTAAACATTATCGAAGGAGTAAAATGTTGCAGACATTAATTGAAATCTTTTAATGAGTCATTTGTGTAATGGAGGTTTGGTTATTGTTATAACATCTGAGGATTGGCTGAGGCTGTGGGGGAGGGGCCCAATGTGAGATCGGCCCATGAGGCCCAACATGTCTGAAGATGGCCCTGGTGATGGGACACCGGGTGTTGGTTTGAACAGGTATTCTTTAATCAAATTGGGTTTTTTTTACATAGCTGTTTTCATACATGCACTCCTGAAAATTTCAGAAATACATGAAGTTTCTTCTTTTTTTTAAGATGTGTTTTTGGGCTTTTTGGGCCTTTAATGGAGAGATAGGACAATGGATAGAAATCAGGGAGAGAGAGAGTGGGGAATGACATGCAGGAAAGGAGCCACAAGTGTGAGGCACGAATGTTGAAGATAAGAAGAAATAGAAGGAAAAATGCGTTTAAATATCACTAAATATTATTTATTTAATATAATTTTCAAGCTATTAATTAGTAACGTTATGAAAGAAGCCATGAAAACACAACTAGGCCTACTTCACATATTTAAAAAGGCTCTATTTTCTTGCCTCCTGCTTGACCCGGCGCATCACAACACCGCTGCTCGTTACCTGCTCGTTGTGGAAGAGGAGGGCAGGTGACTTATTAGAAGTGAGTGACACTGAGTGTACCGATTAATATCACATTTATAAATGACCGTAATGTAAAAAACAACAACAAAGCCCTCGGGAACCCAGGGACGAAAAAGAAGAAGAGGAGGAAAATACGAAAAAGACACAGGTAACGTGCTGCACAGATCAATGATTTATCTGTTGTATTTAAGATAGCTCGTTACTGATGAATGATAGTGACGTCAGTGTTTCCTAGCTCGAGTTAACATCAGTTATTTCCACTGTACTTTTATTAGGTTAAGATTATTCATTTTAAGAAAATAACCAGTATAAGTAATACACTTCTTCTTTTGTATAGTAGGCTATGTTGTTTGGGACACAAAACCTACTTTTATATTAATAGACATCTCTGTATTTAGTTATCTTTCACCCTCGTCGATTAAAATGTTTATTTTCCACCTCCTGTTGTTATTAATAGTTTTAAGCTCTTGCCTTGAGTATTGATGTCTAAGAGCATGAATGCATTTTGTGCTCGAAGTCCACACTGAATAGATATGAGTGCATGCTGTAGGTCTGGTTGTAAGGAAAACGTTTGGGCTCACCTGAAAAACTATGCTGAGTTTTCTGAACTGCTCTCAAGAAAAAATAATATTATGTGTTCACACTATATTACAAAATGCCCATTGTTTCACAAATGCTCATCTCTCTCCAGATGCAATCTTAAACATTTAAATCCATCCCCTGCAGTCCCCGGGCCGTCTGTGTGTGACCACTTCTGCTCCCTGCACTGTTTGATATTGTTTGTTCTGTTACACTAGTTATTTGTATTTATTTATAAGAAATATTAGTGTTGTCACCATTTTATTCGCGTTTGTTTAGAAGTATTTTTTATTTTAAAATTAAGAAATTATGTCAAATATAAAGATGTATGCCAGGTTTTTTTAAGTGTATGAATATCGGGATTAGTGGTCAAACTGTCTGCAATAGGCTATAAGGGGCAACTGTTGAAATCTTGCCAAGGGCACCAAAATGGTTAGGGCCGGCTCTGTGTGTGTTTGAGAGAGAAAGAGAGAGAGACTAACACTGGCTGGCATGTTGTCTGCCCTCATCTCTTGTGTGAGTTTAGTTCACTTTTATTGGACTCATAACCGCTGCTATGCCCGGAATCTGAAGTCATCCAGCATCAGCCCCTAACGGACGACCAAAACATCCTGAGCTGCCAGCGTGTGTGTTTTTGTGAGTGTATGTGTGCAGGATAAAAATGTCCTCACTCACAAACACACCTTCAGACACACTCAGAGGAGGACATGATTATTATTTTCCTTTGCATAAGAAGTAGAGATTGAATTCTCTTGAGACTCAGTTAGCAGAGAGAGTGTGAGCGTTGTGTCTGCAGACATGCGAGAGCCGAGCAGAAACGTAATATTTTACAGCCACTTGTCCAACCAGAACTTTACTACCTCTGATTTCACTGCAACTGAGCAGCACTACAAAGACTCTGAGATTTTTACTGGAGCCACGCCGACATTTAAACAAGTGTACGAGATGAAATACAGCCATCTGTCCCGTCAGAAGCAGCAGCGACAACAAAGTGTGAGCTCAGAGGCCATCTGACAAAGATCAATGAAGTCAAACACTCTGGAGCGACTTTTATTTGTCCTCTGTTTAGGGAATCTAATAGAGATGTTTAACATTCAGTTTCCTTCATTGTTTTCTTGTTTGAAGTAAAATTGTGAAACTTATTAAGAAG
The DNA here is from genome assembly GCF_963930695.1 of Labrus bergylta. Lineage (NCBI taxonomy): Eukaryota > Metazoa > Chordata > Actinopteri > Labriformes > Labridae > Labrus > Labrus bergylta. The sequence continues at coordinate 22,653,175 of NC_089200.1, forward strand.
TATTTTTGTCATATTTGTTGAAATTCTTTCTGCATCCTGACATCAGTAACTTAGCAACAACAATGATGCAACTGCTTTGTGAAGTGAAGTCAATGCATAAGAGCGGTGGACTGAAGTTCAACAGCAAAAAATGTTTGCAAAATAAAAAAAGTTAAAATAATTGTTATGTGAAATTTTAAAACATTTGAGAGAGACTGCTTGTGTCTCAGTTTTTTGTGGTTGACCTTCTGGGCTGGCCCTAAACCTGTATTCTTTGTTATGTCCAGCAGGGGACGACTCGTCATAGTCTGATTGTATAGAAGTTTTTCATAAAACGTTCCAACTTTGTCAGGCTGTTTCCCTCAGTAAACATTTTCCCAATGAGTTCGATGGTGTCAATTTCTAGTTCCAAGTTTATTTCAATACAGCGTGAGGTTCATTTAGTAAATTATGATTGCATTTAGAGTTAAAGAGACAAGAGAGAAGGGGAGGAGTTAGGGTAGGGTTACCTGTGATTGTCACGTTTTAAAAATTTAGTTTTATCCTAAACATTTAGCTAAGATAGAAAATACATAGGATCAAAGCTAAATATTTTGAATCAGGACATGTATTTTTTAACATTTAGATATAATATTTAACATTTATATGTCAATAAAATGATCTTAAATTTATATTCACAAAAAATAAATATGACAAAGTTCCCAAATATTGTTCTAAATGTGATTAAAAAGTAATTTTTAAAATTACAATTTTTAGGGATGTTTTAGAGTTAAATGAAGAGAAATGTTGCCGATATTTTTCGTGCACACAACTTTACAATCAGCAGCCCATACAAATCTGAAAAAGTCAAGGTGTAAAAAAGGGACTTGGGTGACATTACTGCGGGTATGTCTTTTAAAAACAAAACAAACAAACAAACAGTTTTTGGTTAAACACTTTCAGAATCACTTTTCTTGAAAGTTTCAAAGAGCTGTGTAGCACATATTTCAAATATTTGTTCTTAGGTCTTTTAAAAATCAGGAAGGAGACAAACTGTGGATCACTGATCATTTTAGAGTTCAGTCTAAAACAGCTGGTTTTGGCCGTAATATTTAAAGACTATGGTTTTGGCTGAAACTAAAGATGATCAGTTTAATTTCACAAGGAGAAAAGAAACCAGAAGATATTCAGATTTAAAAAAAAAAAACCAGAACAGAGGACTTTGACTTTTTGTTTTCTGACTAATTTACTTACACCAGTTCAGCAAATCACAGACAACAAAACTTTCAGGTGAGCTGAAAGTGACCTGAATCTGATTTTATGACAGTGTGAACAGCACGTCACACTGAATAGGACCTTTTCAAATCAGATTTGGGCCACTTTCATATGTGAATTATCAAAGGAGCCTGATACAGGTCGCAATTAAAAAGCAACGTGAACAGCCAAACAAAACAATCAGATCTGAGCAAAATAAACGGAATGGATAGCGTAATTAAAAATGGTAGCAGGTCTGAACCTGTATTTGTGTTTTCAATGTCCTGCAGGTCGAGAGCAGCAGGTCTGTCAGAACAATAACTCTGCTCTGACTCCACTCGGTCCAGCTTTAGTGCCATCTTGGGACTCCACACGGCCAGTGAAACCACGGAGCAATAAAAGAGGCGAGTAATGAGAGCTGTGGTTAAGAGACCTGCGATGGCATGACCATTAGTTTCCCTCCTCACCTCCAATCGTTCTTTCCATCAACCTCTTCAAAAATGTTCCATCTGATTGACCTTGAGCGTTTCTTTCCTTCCTCACGTGCAGATACTAAACCAGTACAAACCAGATCAAAACCAGAACGCCACCCTTTTAAACCACTTTATTTCAGAGCAAAAAGGATCTCACAGTCTTCCAATGCAGGGTCAGAATATTATACATCCTTCCAGAGTCAATATTTACAGCTAAAATAAATTACATTCAAATAATAAAATGAAGATTTATACAGTTAATTAATGTCACTAAGTTTGTTCAACAGCTCAGCATCCTCAGACATAACAGTGCAGAGACAAACTGTCCCTTCAGATTAAACAGCAGCATCCACACAGCATCACACCGAGCGAGCAGGAGTAACCACAGTGAAGAAACACAGAAGCCGAATTAAAGACAGTTTAAAAACCAAACAGAACCGTCAGTCGTGACCAAACAGGTCCAGAGCTGGGCACAGAGCAGCAGGAAGGGGAGGAGACATTCTTAAACCTGGACGTTTGGGTGTAATGGCCCGCCTGTACAGAAGGAGCTCAGATTTATGGAGGAGAGTAATGTCGGAGAGCAGACGGTGAGTCTTTCTTAAATCCAACCATCTGAGCTGACCAGGAAACACACCTGACATGTGAAATCAGGATGATTCAAAGACTGCAGATGACCCCCAGATGTTCCCTCACCTTGTGTTCAAAAAATGTTCCCTTTAAAGCCCCACCCCCACTGAGAGGATGGCACACAGGGCATCATGGGAAACCATCTGAGGTTCATCTGCTGAATGTGTGAGCATTTTCTATACGAGTGTGCTGCAGATACAGAGCAGCTAGTTTACAGTTAATATCTATGTGAGGAGTTTTTGTGTTTACAGCAGAGACTGGAGCTTAAATGTGAGGTTGGTGATGGAATGAATCCCTCCGTCATGAGGCAGCGATTTTCTCCGGAACTGCATTTACACACCTCCCCAGTTTTCCCATGATCCCTTTCTGCAGGGGAGATTCAGACTGAGCCTTAGTACTGATCTCACAGCAGATTAATCAGATCTATACTGAGGAGGAGTTAAGTTAAGGAGGGTACAGGGGCTGACACTGAGGGAGGAGTGGGAGGCTGGCTGGCGCCCCCTAGATGGAGTGAAGGACTGTGTGCAGAGGAGAGAGAGAGATGAGGAAGAGGAGGGATGTCCTTGTCCTCTTGGTCAAACACTAGCGGTATCGCATGATCACTGGAACTGAACCAGACAAAGAAAATTCAGTTATAGGAACGCACAGTCAAATAAATGTATATTCTGTTTGTCTGGTGTTTAACTCACTGATGATGATGAGCAGCAGAGCGACGACTACCAGAGCAATTATGATCTTCATCTGTGGGACAAACAGCGCATATTAAACACCATATCTATCACACGAATAGAGGACACACATGAAGAAGACAGAAGCAGACAGACAGATGGCTCACCTTCATGTCTCTCCACCACATCCTCCTGTGCAGCTGTTTGGCTCGGCTGCTGAAGGCCGATGCGTTGTCTGATAGGCTCTCTGAAGGGTCACATGACCGGAGCACCAAAGAAGAAATGTGAGGAGAAGAAGAAGAAGGAGAAGAAGAAGAACTTTACATATAAAGCACCTTTTCAAACAAGAATTTACTGCTTCAATACCCAAACAAATAAAATCTCAAAAACAAGCAAATCAGGAACTCAGTCGTTGACAAGGGAAACCACACACAACGCGGCCAGTTGAAAAACCGAAGAGACAAAAGTTGTAAAATAAAAGTGTTCAAACACATTAGAGAGAAGAAAAGGTGAGAGCAATAAAAAAAAGTCAAAGAAAAGAAGATGATTAATAATATAAAGCAGGCAGTGATGTCTGTAAAATGTTGCAAGTTTGAAGCCTCAAAATGCAGAGATTATATTAATCCTCTACCACACCAAATGTGGAAATGATTGTAAGAGATCTGCCTGTTGTAGAGAGATAGAATCATCCTGGTCTTATGTAGAGCTGTTAAAGAGATCCCTCTTGACATCAGGCTATGTATGTTGAGTCACTGCTCTGAGGGGAAAAGTAAAAACTCCCCTGCACATGCACAGTTTTTGAGGAAAATCACATCCTGCCTTTCTTTGAAGGGAATGAAAATATGTGGAAATACAATAAACTCAGGAAAAAGGGAGCCTTTCATACAAGTACTAGAGGTGACCCAGTCAAAATTAAGAGGGAATATGATCAAAGAAAGCCACTATTACAACGACAAACTCTTGTTTCTGAGAACATTTTCACTTCACTAAGATTCGACTTCATTTTATGCATTCAGCCAACATTTCTGTCGTTGATGTAGTGTATTTGTATCCTTACTGAACTGTCAAGGTTCTTTGCGTACAGTCATACGTGGAATACATCTATTTGGAGAAAAAAGGAAGACACACATGACTGTATTCACACCCCAATACAGGAGGCGTTAATGCTCGTAACTGTTCCCTAACCACTATTAAACAACAAACAAAGAAGAAGCAGATGCAACGAAACACAAGAAGAAGAGTCCCAGTTTTCTGGGAACTTTACAAAGTCAAATCACTGCAAGATCTAAATAGAAAAGATCTATTTTCATTCCACCTTATGATCTGTTACCATGCAGTGTTTTATAGTTAACGCAGCTGCCTTGACAACACACGCCCTCCACCTTAACTTATACTGTAGAAAACAAACAAAATTGATTCAAATCCTCCTGTGTGTCTATGTGTGATCTTACAGCAACTCCAGATGTTGCTGGATGCTCTGTAAGAAATCAGACGGTCAAGGTCAGACGGTCACGGTCAAGGTCGAATGGATCTGTGGATCACTCACTGTACAAAAAGGAAGTAAATTCAGTCTCTCTCTAAAATCAGTCACAACAAACCCAAAGCTGTCTGGATACAATATTTATTTAACCACGACTTTCTTGTTTATTTTATACGTACGTTATTTGTGTTTTAGATTTTCACACCTGAATATCTAATGTTCGGTTTTACAACATGTTGTTTAATAACAATAAGCTGTCTGTTGTTGTAGAGAAAATGACTCAGACTGCCTGGCTCTGTGATAGTGTGTGTGTGTGTGTGTGTGTGTGTGTGTGTGTGTGTGTGTGTGTGTGTGTGTGTGTGTAGCTCTGAGGTGTTACAGTTACGCAAGTCTCTGCTGCTCTGATCATTAAAGTTTTTTTTGGAAATCTAAATGTTGAACAACATTTTATCCACAGTGGGGAACAAACACCTTCTGCTCTCTCTCTCTGTTTGTTGGTTTCTGTTGTTAACGTGATGTCTCTGCGTGTACTAACAGGAAGGGGACAGCTCCATTGCGTGCAGCGTTGTTCTCTTCCAAGCCTCCATCCTTCTTCAGTCAGTGTGTGTGTGTGTGTTTGTGTGTCATGTGCTGGCTGTTTGTTCCTCCATGTGTCTGTGAACAACCTGCAGGAGTTTCACTACAGGTCACCTGCAAACTGCACCTGTCAATCACTGGATGTTAACGTTCCAACATGGAGGCAACTGTTAGGAACAACACAAACGGATGTGCCACACAACAAATCTATAAAAGAAAACTACACACACACACACACACACACACACACACACACACACACACACACACACACACACACACACACACACACACACACACACACACACACACACACACACACACACACACACACACACACACACACACACACACACACACACACACACACACACACACACACACACACACACACCAGTGTTCCAGATGTGTCTATGTCTTGGTTCGCTGCTCGACATGATGGAGGGACGTAGTTACACATCATCTGTGTGAACATCAGAGTGAGGGCTAATAGAAACATTAGCCTCGTGTGGAGGAGAAGAAGAACACAAAAAGGAAGAAGACGAAGGAGAAAAAGGTGAAGAAACTGAAGAAGAAGAAGAAGAAGGGGGCCTGTGTGTGGTACAAAGCCTGTCCCTGAGACTGATTTCAGACACACACCTGGTAAATCACTAAACCTGGACATCTCATGAGCACGTTTATAGTTCACTGAACATGTTAACAAGGAGGCCCTCCACCACTGTGAACACAGTTTTGACTTTTAAACTGTTATGTTTGCACGTGACATTCGTTACAGTCTGTGTGTCTGCGAGATTTAAATCTGAACTGATGAGAGAATAAAGTTTATTAATAGAGCACCATTCATACATATAGCAGTTCAAGGAGTTTGACAGAGTTAAAAAGAGAATATTTAGGACATTAAGAGCGTTGAAAGACATACCAGAAACAAAGTAAATTACACAAAAAATATATTACTAAAATGATGAAATGATTAAAATGAAGTTTAACTGAGGAACAGATGCCTTGTGTTAAGGTTTTGCCCCATGCACAGAGGCTATAGTCATCAAAGCAAGCGGCCTGGTTCAAATGCAACCTGTGGCTCCTTTCCTGCATGTCATTCCCCACTCACTCTCTCTCTCTCTCTCTCTCTCTCTCTCTCGATCTCCCTGGTTTCCTACTCTATCCACTGTCACTATCAAATAAAAGACATGGAAGCCTAAAGATATTTTTAAAAAAAGAGAGCAGAGTAATAAAAAGTTTTTAGCTTGGACTGATCAGAGTTGGAGCGCTGCTTTTCCAAAAACTAAAATAATTATCTGTTTCTTTGTGCTAATTATGACATGACAGTGATACTTTTTGCAACATTAGCTAGTTTCAGCGTCTCAGATCCCTGGATCAGGTCATTGTCTTTGCCTCGTGTGTTGAATCTTATAATTACAGAGTAAAACATTTAAAGAAGTCACCTTCTTACATGTTTTTCCTTTTGACCCTGACTCCCGTAAATCATTTTTGCAGCCCTAGTTTAATGCTAACTTCTTTTCATTTTATTAATTTGACAGACTGAGAAGACTGTAAATGAAGCGTATCCACTCACAGCACGGCATCTGTGTGCAGGAATCACAGTCTGCAGATGTTTCATGCAGACAGCTTCCTGCTTTAAATAGGATTTACTTGTAATAAAATTCAATTAACTTTAATTCAAACCTATCCTTCAAACCTCGGGATCATGGCAGAATGTTTCCACTGACATAAACACATGGCCCTAAAAAAAATCTTGAATCCAGCAAGTCAGTCATGTACAAACCACGTGTGCTTTACACATTAATGAATGTCTCTGTTTTTATCTTATCAGAGGGATTATTTTAACCTGGAACATAAGAAACCAAATGTTACATGCTCATCTGACTTGATACTGTGAGCAGGTTTGTCTGGATTTCTCATCATCTCAGCCTCTCTCTGTGTTCTGTACCAAAAACACACATGTCTAAATGCAGCTATATTCTGTTTTCCATGAGAGTAATCTAAGCAGCATACATCATGCGCATCATAACTCTGATACTAGTGCACGGTTAAATGCACTTCATGTGTTAGCTCCACGTTCAAATAATCCAGAAATAAAAAAAAAAAAACAAGCAGAACGCAGAATATGCAATGCGGACAAACACAAACTAACAAACCCTCCCAGTGTGACTCACCTGACTTGTCCTGCAGGTCGTCGAGTCGCTCTCCTCTCTCTATCACCTTGGAGATGTTCTCCTGCATCACGTCGATCACCTCGTCCACCTGAGACTGCACACTGAGGACAGGACGGAAAAAGACAGGGTCAGCGTTTTTTTTTTTTTAGGAACCCATCACAGCACAAAACATTCATATTCACAACATCAATCTCGTCTCTAAATCAAGAGTCATCCAGCCGGAGGCCAACCGCCTCACTGTAAAGGTGTGCACCTGATCAGAGCTTTATTCACTGTGCTTGTTCTTAAGCATAACAAGCCAGGTCCAGATGACCTTTTAGCCACCCTGATTTCTAAAGAATTCCCTGCAGTAGCTCTGGTTGGATGCAGGAGGGGGGTGTTTGCAGCAAAATAAAACAAACAGTGAGCTCATAAGTGAGAAACAACACAAAGGAATGTGTGTTCTCATATTTTCCAGACATGTTTCACTGGTTGTTTAGGGCTAAGACTGCAAGAACGTTGCACACTGAGGGCGATAATATAAACATGACAAACACACCAACATGAAGTATGGTGACCACACGCACACAAACACACACACACACGTAAACAGAGTGAGGGTATAAGCTCAGGGTTCAGGTTCAGGTCCGGAGAGATGATGGCCCCCGGTTTCATGTTTTCACAACAATAACAACAACAACAACAACAACCTCCTGTCTCCCCGCATGTTCATTTAAAGACAGACCTCTGCAGAGGGACCGGGTCATCCTGGTGAGGTTTCACAATAACGTGCACATGAAAAGTCTCTCTTACACAATCCGTTAAAAACCAGCAGCTTCTGGTAAACATGAAAAGTTACATAAGAGCAGCACCAAAGCTCAGCGCTCTGCCTTAACCCCTCTGAGCCCCGCGTGTGAGTCAGGAAGGTGTTGGTACTTACTGCTTCAGTTTGTCGTTCTGAGGTCCAAATCTGGGTCCAGAGGGCCCCCTCCTGCAAGGCAAACATGGTTAACCATTTAAAAAGTACTCTAACACCTATATTTAGTACATTCTGGTCCTATATTGTGATCTTCAACATTACATGGATACCAAAGAGGTCTTAAGCTTCTCATTTTGTCTCCTTGTTGTAACGCTAATCTTCCTGAAACCTCACCTTTTCTTTATAAACCTTGTTGATGCTGCCTTCCTGTAAAGTGGTGGTTAATAAACTGGGGACTAAGATTAGATGTATGGGCCATATTACTGCTTTCTGACCACCTTTTTAGTGATTACTCTTCTGGGTCATGTGTCTGAGCCGGTTTGTTTCATTGTTCTGTTTGTCATTTTATCTTGCACTGAAAAACGTTAATAAAAATATATAATGAAAAAAAACAAGTATTCTTAACAACTTGTTTGGACTTAGTTTACCGTGCTACAACCAGAAATGGGCACAGTCAATAAAGAATTTAACTTGAGCAGTTCATTCTGTTAATTATGAACTGAAGTTAACTTTAACGTTAACCGGTGTTACGGTTTGAAGAGTGACCATGTTAACTGCCGACTTTCAGCTGAGTGTCTGTGGGTTGTCGTAGTTACAGACGTATATGACTGGTATTTTAGACATTACAATAAAAAAATTAACAAAGCAACATCGACTAACAGTCGCCAATTAACATGGTCACTTTTTTAAACCGTAACATAATATTTTTACAAAGTCAATAGATGTGAGTTCTTAAGAGAATGATGACTTAAAAACTCTAAACTACACATGTGTCTGTCTTTAAATAAAACTACAAATGATTCAAACATTTTGATATATCACCACTGTCTTCTCTCTCGTGGGGTTCATGAAGTACCATCATGAAGCTCTCTAAAGAACAAGAAACTAATGTCCTTGTTAAAAATCTATTTAAAAAATGAACGCTCATAATTAACAGTAACAACAATGTCCAGCTCTGGCTACAACAATCAATATCAATATTCTGTCTCTTATGTCTTGTTAAAATGTGTGGGAGGAGAAAATATCTTCACACAAACTCACAGAAAGAAGTCTTCCTCCTCATCAGAATCCTCCTCCAGAAGATTCCTCTGTAAAACAAGGAAAGATCAGAGATCAGACAAACTACAGTATCCTGATGGAAGACATCTCCTGCTGTACTCTTCACTGAATAACAAATGGGTTTGAACTTGGAAGATGCTGCAGCCTGTGACCAGTAAAGTTATCTGCCCAATCGTCCCTGATTCCCCCTCCTGTTTGCAAGATAACAGCGGTGTGTAATGAATTGCTTGGTTGCAGACAAAGAGTAGATTCAAAAAGGATTCATCGCTCTGATTTCATTCATCCTTAACTGTCCCAAAACCAAGTCTTTGGGTATCAGCTGATCCTGACGGCATTGCAGATTTCCAACATTTAATTAACAAGTTGTATTAAAGCTAGTCATTTAAGTAACCTTCTATCTTAAAGGCTATCAACCAGCAGAAAGAGCAACAATAGCCAGTTAGTCTGCAGTTTTTTGACTGCCCCTGATGTTCATGCAGGAGTAAATGCCCACGTCACACATTGTTTGAGCTGCTGGTTCACAGAGTGGATGTCTTCTGAAAATTTTGGTAATAAAAAGTGAATCTGAGGTGCATAAAAGAGATTGATGGATAAGTAGATAAACTATGAGTATTCACATGAACCTGCTTTAGTTTGTGTTTGACTGGTTTTTATTACCAGGTCTGACTGGTTTGGATTGGAGGAGATGTTTGCAGATAATACGGCTTCTGTTAAAACCTCTTAAGCAATGAACACAGATTTTGAGAGTAGCCTTAGACTGTGTTGGTGTAGCAAAATTAAAAATCTATTAAAGAATTAAAGATCTATCACTTTCTCTCCCTCTTTCTTTCAGGAAAAATGGCCGTCCATGCTGCTGTTGCATGACATAGGACACGTATGTAGAGACAGAACTGAATGGATCTGCCCATGACTGCTCTGACTCTCACTGATATCTGCTCATCTATTTCAGTCAGTATTGGACTCATTCGTATCTGGTAGCAGTGTTGATCAATCTAGTTGTTTGTCTTTACTGACAAAAAATTCCAAAGGACAGGACACATGAGGAAGAGAGAGTGAAGACGACATGCACCAAACGGTCTATGTGGTGAGGACATCGGACACGTAGTGTTGTAGTTTTAAATGATTTACAGACTGATCTGAACAACTACAAATGTTTTAATTTCAGGGAAGAGCTGCAGAAAGACATCTAAAGGCCCCAAAACAGAAAAGATGTTAAACTGATTTCACTGACTCCACCATAGGACGGAGAGCAGCTCTACTCATTCATAAATGATCTTTAGAAGGCTGATTATTCAGAGACAACTTCTTATTATACTGCACTGCATTATGATGACTCACTGACAATAAAAGAGTGCTGCTGCTCTGCTGTAGTGCTCCGTAAAGACTCTGAAGAGGACAGTCAGTCTGCTGCAGAGTCTGGCTGTGCCTAAACACACTCAGGTGAGGGAACAGAGAAGAGGATCACTATTTAACCACTGCTGGCTTCAATCACTGGCCTAAGAGACTGTAAAATGCCATTCAGGGAGAATCAGAGAGGACAGCTGCACTAAATCCTCTGAGGAGAGCTGGACCAGGATGAGACAGGAGGAATTTATTCACTGCTGCTGAGAGGGAAGAGTCTTTATCTTAGTGTTGTCACACCACCAGAATTCAAACATTCATATAAAACTCGTAAAAATGAAATGATATCCATCCCTATTTGATGCTACGGCAACAAAAATAGAAGTCCTCCTAGGTACTCGTTTTCACTAATATCTTGCTTTACAATTACCAAAATTTGCAGGCAAATTCCTGCACACTGCCTAAAACACTGATACATTGGCAATGTTTCAGTTGCCAACATGTTTGGGCAATTTATACAGTGTCACCTCCTCTGCTCTCTGTCTATTAACTGTCTGTCCTCTTGGTTTCATCTTGCACATCGATGATCTTTCCATATTTCACTGCAGCGTTTCTCATGGAAAGTGTGCTTAGGACTTGTGTGCTGCCATTTCCACAACCTCAAAGAGATCTGGGTGAGCTCCAGCTTTTCCTCGCGGGTTGCCCCACAAGACGAGGTGCCCGACGATCTCCTCTCTTTATGGGGAAAGTCCTAAGAAGTACCTTCACGCGGGCTGATAAGTAGCTCAATGTTTTCAGGTCTTTTCAGGTCTTTTCAGGTCCTCCAGCTGGGTTTTAGGAAAGAACTTCTTCAGCTGCTCAGGTTTGATGACAAACAAGTTGGTGACCTTTTTCTGTGCCCCTGGGTTACTCTGAGACGATGTCTTCTACTGTTGACCCTCATTTCTCTACCTCCGTCTCCATGGACACCTAATGAGACTTTATCACTCCTCAGATTTAACCTGTTTGCAACTTTTTGGGTGATGTAGTTGGTGTCTGATGCGTAGTCAATCAGGGTTCCAGTTTTCTGACATTGGCATTGGCAGGCAGCATCCAATGAGCCACCAAAAGGACTTGAAAAATATCAGTTTATCTCTCATGGCCACCTTCGTTTAAATATGACTCAAGATTTGTAGTTTTTTACAAGCTTCTGTACTTTTAAAAACACTCGATCACTGATCTCAGATTGTATAGCTATGAAACATGTGGTATGAATAAAGTAGCAAAGTATTGAAAATGTGACTACCTTACTCTATCATGATGATAGCAGGAGTCCGAGCATGCAAACAGTTCGTAGGTTCACGAGTGTAGAGGCAGTATTGGACCCACCTGAGTTATAGTATTCAGAGCTAGTGAAAGTTCAATCTCTTTATCTTTCTTCTTGTAATCCTGTCACTACAAAGAGCAGACAGAAGGTCACGTTCACAGCTGCCGGCATAAAGAGACATTTATACTCCTGTAAATAAACTGTGATGTGCGGAGACGCTGAGGGGATGGTGACCATATGACCATAAAGAATTATGTAAGTCGTGGCGCTGACTCTCTCTCTTTGTTTCCACGGTGTAGTTTGTGAGCCGTGAGGGAGATCTGGTAGTTATTATCAGAGGGCCGGAGGTGAGGCAGTAAAAGCAGAGAATGAAGGTGGAAGAAAGCTTTTTGTTACGCCACTCTCTCTGTAATCTCAGCTTTGATCCCACTTCCACTCGAAAAACAAACAGCATTACCCAGAGAGAACAGAGGAGGGAGGAACAGGAGGAGGAAGAGAGGGAGGACAGGGAGTAATCATGCTGATGAGAAACAGACTTTTGGTTGCAGGAGTATCTGATTATCAGAATCCTCCATAAATAGTTTATTTGTATTTGGAAAATAGTTCCACCGATGCACCAGGGCCGATACAGATGGTTAATTAACCACTTAACCAACTGAAGATACTGATGTTTTTTTCATTACTTCTTTTGTTGTAAGGGCCTGTGTCCACCTGGTGTTATTTTCGGACAGAAAAGCGCTGGCTATGCGTTCGAGAGTGATTGGATAAAGCACTTTTGCGCTGAGAATAAAAGCGCTACAAACGCATCTCGTCTCTATGACAACAGTGTTTTGACAAAGGCCGCTGTATGACTGACACTGCTCCATTACATTTTACTGTATGTGTTGTATTTGTTTGTTTTTCCCTTCGCTTTGAACATCAAACAGAGAATGATGCCCTTTTTTCTTTGGATGGTGGGCTTAATATTATTGACGCTGTCACAGCTCCGATCAGACATAGAAAAGAAAAGCCCGTCGGTCACGGCTTGAGAAAAATTTAAAGATTTTACACTTCAAGCGCTCGGAGCGGCAGCCCAAAAAAGGCGGAGTGCTTGGAAAAAGGAGCGGGCGGCCTCCTGCTGCTGCAAACACACTCTCCACATTGTAAAACAATTGAAAAAGAAGCTGGTGCTCAGAAAAGAACATCAGGTGGACACAGGACCATGAACACAAATCAGTTTGTCCAACAGGTGAATTCCTCTTTCCACTTAGTTTAAGCAAATTCTAAAGCTCATAGCAGCATCTGTTTTTTTAATTTAATGGACTTCAACTGAAACTTTAAATACCAATATTTCTATGAACACGGTTAGGGCTGATTAAATAAATCCATTCATCAATGAATTGCAATTATTATTTTCCCAATTCAATATCGATTCAAGGAAATCTTGAGATCGTTGTAATGACGTCCCTCTCCACTAGGGGCACTGTGGGTGCTGTGAATTCAGGTCGGGCACAATTGTGCACTTTACATATTTTTGTCCATGTCATTAAAGCACTTTTATGTTTATTAAGATTTTGCTGCAAATTCAGGTCAGGCACAAATGTGCACTTTAGATCATATTGTACTTAATGTTTTATTATTTTTTTATTAAAGAATAATGCAACAATAAAATACATTTTTGAGTCAGTTTGTTCTAAACCTATACAAACAAGGCACACATAATTATTTAACAAATATCAGAAGGTACTGTGATGAGTGTACCTGCATATATCACTTAATCGATATCGAAGCGTATTGATCGATAACGAATGGAATTGTGACCCAAAGATTTGAAATCGAATTAAATTGTGAGGTTGTGGACAATACCCAGCTCTAATCACTGTGCTAAAATTATGATTATTTTGGTTAAGCTTTTCAAACACCTCCCTCCCCCTTCCCTGTCTCACCCTCTCACTGCGGATTGATCCCGTGACCTCGTCATCGTTCAGGTGTCTTTTAAACTTGGGGGGCATGTTGTCTTCAGGCTGCTCCTCCAGATCCGGCTCCCTCTGCAGGAAAGGAGGAGGAGGACGTCATTAGTCAGGACCAGAACAACACCACTGTAGATCTGTTTCTCTCACACATACACACACACACACACAGCTGCTAAACTTAGACACTGGTGGGTGTAGGTGAGTGATTTAAGTTGCAGGTACAGGCATAGACAGATCCAGTCTGCAGCAGAACAAAGCATGAAGTGTCTGAACAGAGTAGAGTCTGATCATGAGACATGGGGAAGCGATCTGAGGAGGAATTCAACTCCAAAAACGTTCTGTTCTGCAGTCTAACTTTGTTTTTAGACACACAGCTGATTCCATCCCTCCTCTTTGATATCTAATATTTAGCTCAGGAACCTTCTCAGGACGTGTTTCTTCCATTATGTCTGTGAAACATTCTTTTGGGCCAGTAAACAAAGTAGTAAGAACTATATATTTCTGGTGTTGACTCTCAGGGACTGTGAAAGGAAATGTCATCATTGCTCGGTGTCTGAAGTTAAAAACATGCTGTTCTTCCAGATTTACCCCCTCGAGTCTGTACTTTGGATGTTACTCATTCCACACGGTGCCACAACAACACAATAAAGTTCCTCTGTGACACTGAACTACACATTTAACTCTCTCTCTCGCTCGCTCTCACTCTGACTCTCACACACACACAAACACACACAAACACACACAAACACACGCAAACACACACACACAAACACCCCAGCTCTCTCAGGTCAACTGTACGACTTGTACCATTGAATCCAGTTCAGCCTGACACTGTGGATTTCTCAGCAGCGTCCTGTTCTGGCTCTGTGGGTGGAAAAAGGCCTTCAGATGGCCGGCGGAGGAGAAGAAATTTCCAGTAAACAGAAGAAGAGGATGAGAAGGAGAAGGAGAAGGAGAAGGAGAAGGAGAAGGAGAAGGAGGAGGAGAAGCCAAGAATGAAGAGTTAAGAAACATTTGTTTATTTACTGAGAGGATCATTTAAAGGTGCAATCCATAAAACAATTCAAAGTTATTCCAGGTTTGGACCAAAGATGTGTGGTGACAGGACTATTGGGCAGAGATAACATGATCTTGATAGGGTATAAAATTACATGAAAACGATGATAAATTTGGACTTTTTTACTTGATAATGTTAGATCATGAGCCTGTCACAGGACAGCATTGTCTAGACACCAATATTAAAGATAAAACCGCAATGTTTAGTTTTTCATCAATTTGTATTGTCTTTACTTTACGAACAGAATACTGCCCTAAAAATGAGTGACAAGTAATAGAACAAGCCTGGTTTTATTTGGACTACTTTCATAATCAGGACACTTCAATCCCTTTTCTGTCTAAAAACAAGAAATTACCCAACATTGGGTGTGTTAGAATTCTATTTTGGGTTTGGTATCCAACAGGTATCGATATTGTTTG
Organism: Labrus bergylta; assembly: GCF_963930695.1. Lineage (NCBI taxonomy): Eukaryota > Metazoa > Chordata > Actinopteri > Labriformes > Labridae > Labrus > Labrus bergylta. The sequence continues at coordinate 22,668,477 of NC_089200.1, forward strand.
ATTTTCACTAGAATCACATCAAAGTTGAAATACCATTCCTACTTATGATCTGTGCGAACAAACCTCCAATACTAAATACTCTCTGTGACAAATAATATTTTGAACAAATAAATAAAACTAAAATACAATTGTAACAAAGTGCATATTAGAATTCTATGATTACTGAGGCACAAAGCCAAAGTAAGTCGGTACTTTGCAGCCTTCTCGGACTGGTGTTGTCACGGTCTCCAGGGTTAGAGTCAGTTCTAACATCTCACTTCTTGTTTCTAATTATATGTCATTATGTGTAATTATCTTTTAAAGCATTTTTAAGTTGTATTTTTTGGGCCATCTTTGCCTTCATTAGATAAAGAAGTGTTGGGAGGAGAGAGTGGGTGGTGACATGCAGCGAACCATAAACCTCTGTACATGTCAGGGGGCTCGCAACCTAACTGCTACACTATCCAACGCCCCCATGTAATTATCTTTTAGCAATAAGGCAAAAAAACAACAAAAAAACAGTAGTAAGTGGGGTTGTTGGGATACCAGAATTTTAAACTTTGATATAATACTAGTAAAATCAAAAAATATCTATACCTGTTTTAAAACCACAGCAACACAACTATAAGTCTTAGGCACCCAATATTGAGTAATTTATTGTTTTTTAAGTATCAAAAGTTGCAACTCACTCCTCCACACTGTCTAAGTTGTACTAATAAGCAGTGGCGGATCTCAGGGGTGGCCATACCCCCACCAACCTACTACAGAAATCTGATTTGCCACCCCAAATCCTTGAGTTGAACTATTGTACTGATCCCCATTTTAAACTAACATATAGTGTTACAATGCTGGTCTGATCATGAGGTAAACGCATGTTGAAGTAATCCCCGGATGAGTCTGCAGAGATATAAAAATCAAGACAACCCGAGGTGTGTGTTTAATAAAATGTAATATTGTTGTTCACTAACATTTTAAAAGCGTTTCAGCAGCCCCCAGTCTCGTAATGCTAATGTAAAGACTTTAACCAAAGACTTCTTCAATGACAGAAATAAACTCGACACCTGTGTGTACAGCTTTCTTTTTAAACCTGTGTGTACCTTCCTGTATTATCCTCTCTGTAAACAGCTGTCATCAGGGGCAGCTATGTTATCACTGCACAGCAATTAGCACCTTTGGCTGGTTTAGCTATTTGTCAGCATAAATGTGTCTTCTAGCTACATTTTACCTTCTACACTATTACATCGAAATATTCAAACTGAAAACAGAAATCTAAAAGCGCTAGCTTCGTTCTCATTCAGCTAGCTTTGCAGGCCACTGACATATTTAGCTTTTCAGCTAAGCTAAATATGCTAATACGATTAGCTACCTGCTGTTTCACAGATGATCTGACTCCCTCGACGCAGGTGAACTCAAACACACGGTCTCAGGTGTGAATCCAGGTGCTCAGTGTTCCGGCTGGTTTCAAGGTATTGTGTAGTTCATGTCAGATCCTGACCGGACGGTGACACCGGGTTCTCATCACGGAGGATGCTAGCTGCTCGTCTTCTCGTTGAGTCGGCTAACCGGTGTACCGGGTTAAAGAGTGACCGTGTTAACTGGAGACTTTCAGCCATGCGTCTGTGGTTTCCGTAGTTACAACAACAGATCTATGACTGATGCTTCTTTTTTTTAGATTTTCTATTATGTCAAAAATTGTAATTAGATATGGCTTCTTTTAACAATTAACCGAAGAAACATTTGTTAGGACATTTTCCATCTTCAACGCCTGTTGTAACTAGCTAGGACAACCAAAACGCATTTGGCTGAAAAGCACCAGATAGCACGGTCACTCTATACATCGTAACACCAGAAACGAACACAAACAGTCTATGACACAAACAGCTGGAGGAGGAGAGGCAGCGCTGCAGATGTTTCTTCCCCTTTCTATTTCGGCATTTGGGTTCTTTATTGTATTTATAATCTTTATATGAATAAACACAAAAATGCCATGATAAGTTAATGTAAACAGAACATAACCCTTCTCTTTATATATTTTGTATAAAAATAAAGACTATGATAACTTTTTCTGAAATTTGGTTGTTACAACAGTTCAAAAGGAAGCGCAAAGATAATCAGCAACAAGTCAAAGACACACGTATTTACTGTCATTAAATATAAGAAGAAAGTTATTAATAATAATAATAATAATAGAATAAAAAAAACTATGTTCACTTTACTTGTGGAAAGACAAAGAATAGTTACTTCAAAAAACTCACACGTGTGTAGCATATTGATTATGATAAACATTACGATACAGTTAAGCATAAATAAGAACTTTATAGAAGAGCACATTGGTGCAATAGATGACGAGATTGTTTATAATTTATTGTGTGGAGTCAAACAAAAAAAAAAGCAAAATAACTGAAAATAAAGGCATATATAACAGAATATTTTCAATTAAAATCTTAAGTCGTCTCAGTCATATTCACATTCATGTTTTTTTCATGTATTATTGCAAATAATGGCTGGCATTATATATAAATAAGAATATTCGATCATTATTTAGTTACTACTACTATTGCTTATGTTTTATTAAAGTAAGTTGAATGTTTTGATGTTTCATTAAATATTTTTAAGCTTTAGAAAAAAACATTTTGCGTTTTATGAAAGAATTTTACATTGGGTTTCTGGCATCTGGTCACATTTTTGTTTGCAATCATGAAATATAAGTGAAGTTAGTCTTCAGTGCCTGAATTTATCAGATTGCCTTTTAACTTTATTTTTTTACATGTCTTTGCTAAAGTGATAAGTGATTGACAATTTGGCTGAAAGAAGAAGGTTTAAAAAATAGAATAATCTTTTTTTTCATTAGTATACAATAAAATAATAAATTATATTAATAATACATTTATTAAATATATGTAGAGAATAATAGATTAATTATACTGTATTTATACTATAATTATGTTGTTCAGAGGCTGTACGAAGTTTGCAATTTTGTTTTTTGCTTTGGTTAAACATCTGTATGATTCCACCAGTCTGTTTAAAAGTGTAAGTCAGCCTCACCTGTAGGTGGCAACCGTGAGCCTGACATGCGTTCAGCTTGCCTAAAATTAGATGAGAACAAGAACTAGGGAAACTTTTTCCGGTAGAAAGCGTGAGCTTAGTTGGTAAGCTCACTGTTAATATATTAATATTTTCAGATAAATATATATATATATATTTTTTTTGTTTGTTTGTTTGTTTTGTTTGTTTGAGTGACATCTGGGAGCTCCGGTGTGTCTGTGTGTCGCGGCGCCGTCTCTCCAGCAGCCTCTCCCGGTCAGACATGCAGCGGGCCCCGGGCGGAGCTCCGCAGCCTCGGCCGCTGTTCGGAGGAGCTCTGTCAGCCGTCCTCCCTCACACCTCCGTGGACACCAGCCAGCTAAGGGAGATCCCGGACAACCAGGAGGTGTTTGCACATACGCACACGGACCAGAGCCTGATCGTGGAGCTGGTGGAGTACCAGGCTCAGGTGTCAGACCAGGACGCAGCCAGGTATCACTTTGAGGACATCGCGGGCAGTAACAAGGCTTCAGAGCCAGGTAACTTCCAGGTGACAGGTATTGAGCCTGTGCCTCAGTCTGACCTATCCCTGTCAGACTGCAGCTCCGCCTGCGTGCTGACCGGGACTCAGTGCGTGTCCAAATTTAACGAAGAAGCTAAAAACACTGTGACCATACACCTGGCTGTGCTCCGCCTGCCTCGCTTCTCAACAGACATCCTGATCAGCTTCAACGACCCTCAGAGCATCAGCCCCTCCAGCAGCAGTGCAGCTTCAGCGGAGACACACTCACAGCCCTGGATCATGCACGACTTCCAGCGCCTGCTGCAGACCCTGACCCTGCACGACCCTGGCCTGTTCAGATAGAACAAACACTGATCTCTGTGTGGGGGCTCACCTGAGCACAGGTGTAGTCTTAGGACTGTGCTGTTCTTTGAAGGGTTGTCTCATTACCAGATCTTTCAACTCCGATATGATATTAGTAAAAATCAAACGATTTGTTTACCAAAGCAACAACAATAAAAGTCGGCAACACATATTGGATACTGGAACTGCAGGCCAGCTCTTTGATTCTGTCTAAACATTTAGACTTTGCTCTTTCTCTTTCTCTCATACTTCAGCTGCAGCTTTGGGATCAAAATCTGACTCTCAATCTGACTGAAGATCTGAAGTTTGTGGTATCAAAAAGTATCAAAGTTTTGACACCATTAGTGCTTTGAGGTCCTTTAAACACCTGACTCACAGCTTTGCCCTGATTGGTTCCCAACCATAGACTGTTAATATAGTTTCCAACACACAAAGATAGTCAGCGGTCCTTTGATGCTGTCTCTGCTGTGATGACACGAAGGAAAACATGTTCTGTTCTGTGTTTGACCCTGACTGAAAATCAAACGTATTCTGATAAGATATTTTTGTTATAATAAAAGTTAAAGATAAACGTCTCGTATTCTTGTGTCACTAAGGATTTTTACAGATGTCCTGAGTGGTGTAATGTCTCTACAGAGGCCCTGAAGGTCAACTGCGAAACTAAAACAGACAAAGCATTCATGAGAGGTTATTTTTGTGTCTCGAGATATTTTTGCATTTGACAAAGGGTTTTTGTGTTTTGTGAAAAATTCTTTGCGTTTAGATAAATGATGATAGATAGATAGTGTGACAGCAAGTCTTACAACAGCATAGAAATCTGGTCAAAAAGAAGCCGTTTGAAGACATCCCTTTGGGCTCCAGGAAAGTATTATTTCACAATCTTCTCTGACTAAAATAATCGATTAGTCATGGATATAACTGCTACATTCATCAGCCGAATGAGTTGCAGTCTGTCTTCATACGCTTGCATGTGAAGATAAGTGCTCTTTATTCATAAAGCTGTGATTGTATTCATGTTAAATCTCTTTGTGTATCTAAAAAAAAGAAAAAATGTGACATATTTAAATATCCTCTCTGTCCAAAAGGCAAGTTTATATATGTATAGAGCATCGTTCATACTAAGAGCAACTAAAAGTGTTTCTGAATTACAAACATAATAATGCAAAAATTAGACTGTAAAATCCAAAACGCTAAATTACAAGCCCAACAAACGTGGGTTTGACAAAGACTCTTCACTTAACTTCATTATGACAAAAAAGCAGCAAATCCTCACTCGGTATCACTCGTTAATGACTGAAAAAAAACAATCATAATCAAATATATTTAGCAGTTACTTATTTAAACTCTTATCTGTTGAGCCAGGTGGAGCCTTGTCCAAAATGTTAGTGCAAAATCCCTCCAATAACAGACTACCTGTTTATTGAATATTCACCCTGTAACATCACTGCTATATGACAGTTCTAACAACACATTTCTTCTGTAAGTGATGTCAAAGGTCAGAGCAGAGGTCAGACATATTAACTCCCTGTGCAGCAGGTAAAACGGAGGTCATGTTCTCCTTGTCCTCAGAGAATACGGTTGTAAAACGGTGGAAAGTGAGCAGACGGGTCCGCGCAGGAGTCAATATTAGATCAACTGTTTCCATTGTTCACGGCAGACGAATCATGCTGGACTCGTTCATTAGTCCGGACCTTTAAAAGCGCTGGAAAAACTTAATGCGAGGGAGAGTTTGGTGAAAAATAAAATTTATAGAATGGAAAGTGACCCTCACTATTTTTAGCTTTGAAGGTTTGGAGTCAGATTTGGAACTTTTAAGTCACACAGCGAGAGACAGATGTGCTGTTATTTAAAGTACAGAAGTTCTGATTGAATCTTTTGCGAAATAAAACTCATCACAGCGCTGGGTTTCAGGTAAACATTACACAGCACATAAAAGGAAGTACAGCCGGTCTCCTCAAAGCCACATCAAACCGCTTAGATCCTCTGCTGCCAGCATGACTCATTCACATCTCATCCTGTCCTGTCAGAGATCCAGAGGAACACATTCCTTCAGGAAACCTCCCTCTGACCAGCTCAAACAAACGCTCTGTTATTGGTTCTCTCTCTCTGTAATAAAGCCTGAATATTGACTGCAGATCAGACCTGAGCAGGGATTTAAAGGCTGCAGACTCACAGGTCACATCAGGAGAACATCTCTGAGCTCCTCCAGGTCCTGCCAGACACAGAAGCTGCTGGGAAAACAAAGAGCAGAGGACCAAAACGTTAACCTCAGCACACAGGGTTAGGTTTTTGGATACTTTTCATTACCAGATGGTTTTCAACGGTCTAATCTCTGTTATATTAATAATCTATTGAAAAGTACCAAAGCTTTAATAAAACTACATCTATTTCAGAAAGAGCAGAAAGAATCCATCAGACAAACTCCTGCACACTGTCTGACTTGTACAAAAACATTTGCCTGCAAATTTTATGAATTTAAAACAAGAAATCACTTTTAGGAGCCTCAGACTTCTGTTTTTGTTGCATTGGTATCAAACAGGTTTTGATATCATTTCTTTTAAAAAAAAAATTATATCAAACTTTAAATTTCTGGAGTCATGACAACCTCACTGTAGACAATCATTTCAAAGAGGAACTTTTAGTGATACGGGGAACACAATAAGACAGAAAAGACCCAAAAATAAGAAAAAGGGACATCAAAAGAATTCATATAAACAGAGTAAAGCGCCAGAACACCTAGGCCTGCAAGTCAGGCTATAATTTTAACAATTATTTATTTAGACAAAAATGCTTTTCAAAGTTTTTAAGTCATCAGGTACTTTATTTTGTTCTAACAAAGTCTGTGACATTTACCTGAATTATAACATAATTCAAATATTTAAATGATAAAACACACACACACACACGCACACACTGAGCCCACAGCTTTGGGAGATTTAGGGTTCAGTGTCTTTCCAAAAATGTAAAGTTGAGGAATTAAATCAAAGAGAGAAGTGTTGTGAAGTGATCTCTTGTTTTATGTGAACAGTGAGAACATGATTCACATCCTGATCAGATATTTGTTTCTGGAGATGTTCAGGACTTCACATGAGGACGTCTGATGGGTTTTTTTTCTGATGGAGAGATAACTGAGCTGGAGTCACAGGAAGCATTTGTTTCTTTAACTATTCACACTCCTTCTTAGTGAAGATAATTCCGATTCTACCTTGTGAATTCTGCAGAAGGCTCAGTGTGAAGGAAAGAGCTCGGGGCTCTGCAGCTCTGACTGTGTTGACTTTGAGTCACAGAGGAAGAGGAGGGAAATCTTCACACATAGTCTCTGACCTCTGCTCACCTGAAGCCTCACACATGATGTGTTTGCTGACAGGAGGACCGATGCCTCCCCGATGAAGACGAGTTCAGCTTCCTGTTCTTCATCACAACAGGCTGCTGCTTCCTGACAACGTCCACAGCAAACAGAGGCGTGTGGTCGCCCACAGCCTGCAGCTGGAATCTCACTTTCATTTTCTGATTTATAAATAACAGTAAAATCGGCAGGAGCTAAAGTTTTATCGTACATGACTATAAAAGCTTCATGGGATCTAAAAGAAAACATGCAGTTAAGTGTGTTTCTCTGTTTCCATCAGGCCTGTGTGTGTGTGTGTGTGTGTGTGTGTGTGTGTGTGTGTGTGTGTGTGTGTGTGTGTGTGTGTGTTATATGTAAGGGGTTTGAACTGTATTTGTGTGTGTTACATGCTGGGTGTTTGAATTGTGTGTGTGTTACATGAAGTGTGTTTGAGAGGATTGTGTATGCTTGTGTGTGTGTATTTATGTTTGTGTGTGAGACATGTTGGGTCTGTCTGGAAGGCATCAGTCACAGGTGTGTGCACACTTCCTGCTCAGAGACTTCCAGCCCTGCGGTCATTTATTACCCACAATCCCCTGTTATCTCTGCAGTGTTTGTTCTGCGGTCTGCAGCTCTCATCAGGACCCTGCAGCTCGGACTTTATGATTAATGATCTCCTCCGAGTCTCTGTCTGTCAGCCCTCTGAGGTTCTGTGAAACATGTCTCTGGATTATTTCTTCTTTAGATTTACTGTCAAATATTCACAAAGTTCAGACTTAACATGCACAGTTCCTTAAAAATGCAAAGTCAGACACAGATAATTATTTAGTAAAAAGAACACAGAAGTCTAACAAAAGTTATTAAAAAATACAGAAAAGCTTTATTAATCCACTTTTTCTGCTGCACAGAAACAACAGGTCACAATCTGGCCCACATTAAAAAAGGAGTAAATCTACATGATCAGATCTGAGCGAGAGGTTTGATGCTCCAGATTGAGAACATTCCATCAGTCCTCCTGTTTCTTCTTCTTGTTCTGCGGTGAGGTGTTGTTGGTTTGCCTGAAGTGTTCAGACATGGCAGCCAGTGCTCGGTAGCGGTGAGAGATACTGTTCTTCACTTCTTTGGGCAGTTCAGCGTAGCTGCAGGGACGTACAGTAAACCACAGTCAGTACTTCTATTATAGACACACAGTCTCTGAAGCACTATAAGGCTGTTAAAACATTTGATACTTCAATACTTTTCAATATCACGTGTTTTAAATCGATAAAATCTGTTTTTTTAATGATCGTTGGTATCAATACAGTAGTGAAACTTGAACAAAAACATTGGACATGTCCATAAATAAACATTACCAAAGTTTTTGTGCACTTTAGACAATGTGCAGGAGTTAGTACAGTGATCCTGAAGGTCAACTGAAAAACACATTTCACTGAACACAAAACTATTTCATGAGACATAAAAACATCCTCTCATGAAATGTTTTTGGTTTTACAAAATGTTTTAGCATTTCAGGAAATTATTAAAATGAAAATGTTTAATGTTTAAAGAGTTTGCATTCTGAGAATGCTGAAAAAATACTAAATACATTTTCTCCTCTGGTAGTTGGATTTTAACCTCACCGTTTTAAAATAAAAAGATCCTCCTCTTACTTTTCCCAATTCCTGGTTCAATTACTCCTCAATATGTTGCGTGAGCTGATGTGTTGTATGCTAAACTCAAAAAGAAAAGTTTTGTATTGACATATGGCTCCCCCTGGTGGTTTAAAGAGGACACTAACGTTTTGTCGTATCCGTTTGGCTGGAAACAGGGATCCCATCCAAAGTCTCGAGGGCCCCTGGGATCCACTATTTTCCCCTAAAATTACAAGAAGATCAAGGTGAACAGACAGTAAGAGCAATAAACACACACACACACACACGTAGATATTCTGACCTGTGTTTCCCCTCTGAACAGCTCAACTGGTTCATCTTTCCCAGCAGAGAATGCAAAAGTGCAGAGAGCCCACGCTGATTTATCCTCAAACCCGGCCAGCAGTTTGTGCAAACCTGAAACCGAAAGTTCAAACGGATCAGAGAGAGAAACGTCAAACAATATTTTAAAAATATTCAGCTGGGTTCTGGCACTCTCACCTTCTGGCTGCAGTTTATCCAGGAACCATTTTCTGCAGAAAAGAACGTCCTTTTAGAATTATTTCAGTTCATTAGGGCTCTTAAAGATAGAAATTTATTTTGAAAAAGTTATTCTACTTACATGTACGGACCTGGCAGCCCCCCCAGAGCCTTGAAACACAGACAGGTGTCCTCCACTATGACCGGCCCGTCCACCTGAGGACGATGAAGACGAAAAAACAAATCAGCTTTAGGAGGAGAGCACAGAAGAAGACGGGTAAACTAAAATGTAAAAAACATTTTCGTTCAGTGAAACTAAAATAAAACGAGGCTTTATAAAAATTGAGAACTAACTGTTAATGTATTGTGTGTTTACAAAACTAACTTAAGTCAAATCAAATTATAGACAACATGTATTTAGTTTTGTCTTCGACACAAACAAACTGAGTGAAACAACATATCCTACGATGTGTCTCAGGCACGTCAGTTAATATGTAGGAGAAGCTTGCCGACTGTAGAAGTTCAAACTTTTGACTCTTCATTTCACTTTATTCTTTAGATGCTTCTTTGATGTCATGAGTGAAGCACTTTGAATTGCTAAAATGTGCGATATAAATAAACTTGAATTAACTTTTTAAAAAACTGATGAAACACCCAGAACTATAATGAACTTGCTTGGCACGTAATGATGAAAAAACGGATGGATGGAAACAGGTGTTGTACCTGCCGAGCGGCCTCCTTACACTTCTGTATGGAGATGTCATCGGGCTCTCCTTGGTACTCCGGCACTGTGAGAAACAAAGCAAAGATAAGAGGAACATAATTACTCTGCTTATGAGGGGTTAAACTAACATTTTGATACGTTGTAGATTTCCTCTTGATTATATCAGTTATCTACATTATTGGAAATTTGGATTAGCGTTTTCCTGATGAAAAAGATGATTATTTTTTACAAGTCAAATATGACATCCTCAAACGTTTTGTTTTGTGCACAATCCAATTCATTTCAAAATCTTAGTGCAGGGTTTCCCAAACTTTTCAGCTCGCGACCACTAAACAGAGGGTGCCAGAGACTGGGAAGCCCCACTGTCCCTTTGAGGTGGTTAATGCAAATAACAGCCCGCGCACACACTAATAGGCCAATCCAAACACTGGGAACGCAAAAGAATACATCAGCCTAAAAACCATACATTTATTTCATATCTTAATTTATTGTAGGAAAGGCTAGGAACAGAATACAAGTCATTTCCATGTTTAGACTTTAGCACTGAGTGGACAAACAAAACTTATTATACAGACATACAGGTGTTTTCATCTTTAAAGAGCAGCAGACACCTACAGTACATTCTCTCTGTCAAAATGTACACATTTTCATTTCACTTCATGATATGGTTTCAGTTGCAGTGTTTCCCCTAGGTTTACAGCGTTGGGGGGGGTGGGACAAGCCAACACGATGACACAAACACTTGAAGGAATCTTGGTGTTCATGTGTTACTTTTAATGACAGCTGTCCTTTTCTATCGGAAAGGTATCCTTAAATGACTTCTTTCCCTGATTTCCCACTCTATCCACTATCCTATCCATACAATAAAGGCACAAAAAGCCCCCCAAATTTTTCCCCCCTACCAATATAATGGTAGGGGAAACACTGAGTTGAAACAGAACTACTTTTTGTATATTTTATAATAATGGGTAAAATATACAATTTAACATTATTTTAAAATGTTTCATTTTTTCTCGGCTTCTCTTTGGGAACCACTGTCTAATGATTATAATAATTATTATAGAATACATTAGTACTCAAAGATGCTTGAGGAGGAAATGAAAACAGAAAACAGATTATGTTGAATATGAATTGATTCAAAAGTTGACAACTTGACTATTGCAGCTCAACTTCTGATACATACAGTCAATCTTTCTGGACACCAGTTTGTAGGGAAACGTGTCTCCGAGGATCTGGATGACCTGAAGGAACAAAGAGGGATTTAAAAAAAAAAACAGCTTCTTTCTCTTACCTCTGTTTGACATACATGCACGGAGTTAAATGATTACATCGAAATAAAATAAATCTATTAATACTGAGTTGTGTCACATGAAATCAAGCAGTTGTGGATCATGTTACCGCTCGTGCTCATTGCTTCTAGTCAATATTGATCGATAATTTAAGGAGTCCTGGTCGAAGACAGACCTGGGGGTCTGTACGTCTCGGATGTGAACACCTTGATTCTTTACCTCTTCCAGTTTTTTCGCATTTCCAGTCACGAACACCACAGACCTTCCTGCAGGCACCGCCATCACGCAAACCACCCGGAACACTAATGAGGTCGCACTACACTTCCGCTGCAGTAACAGCCAATCAAACAAGCCGTGCCATCCTTAGCGAATCAGCGGGTAGCATGTGGCTCCGCCTTAAAAAAATATGCTCCAATCAGTTAAGAAACCTACGGTGTAACCAAATATTGTGTCCGGACTGAAACCTGAGTCCGGGTGCCATGTGTCAGAGCAGCGGCTGTAAACAGAGTCTGTCCCCGGGAAACTGAGCTGTTTTAGCCCCAAAAATGAGTCTGTTACCCCGCAGCGCGGAGGAGTTCAGCTCCGCGGAGTTCTGGGAGAAGTTCTTTAAGAAGAGAGGAGAGAAAGCGTTTGAGTGGTACGGAGACTACAACAGTCTGTGCGGGCTCGTGCACAGGTACATCAAAGTCCCGGATCAGGTGAGACAACATGAAGGGGGGCACAGCGGTACAAACACCAGGCTCCCTCCGAGTGGGACTGTTATCACACCAGATTTTAAACTTATTGATACTGTTTGACACCAACACAAAAGGACTCCTGCAAATCCAACATTGTGTCATTTCTTGTTTTTAATTACCTAGAATTGCAGGTGAACTCCTCAAATGCTCAAATAGTATTAATTCAATAGTAAGTATTGATCCTCCTGGTCAAATATGACTCCAATACGAGTAAAAGTTGCTCAGTCATATTGTTACTTGCGTTAAAGGTCTGGAGTACATGCTTTTAAAAATACTTAAGTTTTATTCAAACTTTAAAAAGAAATCTACACATTGTTGACAATGAGTGCACTCAAGAATACATCGGTCGGTGTTCCTTCTGCTACGTTATGTTTATTTAGAAAACATTATTCACATTTTTTAAACTCACAGACTACAGATTTCCAGATCTGCAGCTCCAAAACAAAAGGAATAACAATAAGAACAAAGAAAATACTCGATGAGCAAGGGACATGTCAGCCAGGCTTTACACAGTGAGCTCGAAAAAATCTTCAACCAGACCTCTATGAACAGTCTGTGTTGAGTAACTTCCATCCTTGGACCATAACTGATGAATGTAGTGTTTTGTACTCTCAGGTTTTGGTGGTCGGTTGTGGAAACTCTGAGCTGAGTGAGCAGCTGTACGATGTCGGCTACAAACACCTGACTAACATCGACATCAGCGAGACGGTGGTGACGCACATGAATCAGAGGAACGTAGAGCGCCGGCCCGGCCTCACCTTCCAGCAGGTCGACGCTACAAAGACTCCGTACGAGGATGGCAGCTTCCAGGCGGCTCTGGATAAGGGCACGCTGGACGCCATGGCGTCAGAAGAGGAGGGGAGTCTGGCCAGGAACATGCTCACTGAGGTGAGGAGACAGTGGGCCAGGGTGTGCAGAGGAAGTTTCTCTTTTACTCACTGGACAGACTCGGCATAAATCTCTGTGTTTGCTCCTTCAGGTGTGCCGTGTGCTGAGTGTGGGCGGGCGCTACGTCTGTGTGACTCTGGCTCAGGAGAGCGTGATCCGGCTGGCTGTGGAGCACTTTGTTCAGCAGGGCTGGGCGGTTAGGCTGCACTGCCTGCAGGAGGAACGTGGGAAAGAGGAGGACTCCTTCGCTCTGCCTGTCTTTGTTCTGGTCTGCACCAAGTTTAGACAGCCGATGCCCTCCCCGCTCCTGGAGATGTGTGTGGGGGAGGACGGAGCTCCCGCTCGGCTCTCACAGGTAGCAGAGCTGTTGTCAGCCGTGAGGGAGCATCAGGCGTACGCTGTCCTGAGAAAGAGGCTCAGAACAGGCACGGACGCCTGCTCAAACCTCTCCCTCACACTCTGCCACATTACGACCGGCCTCCCCAGATACACACTCACAGTACAGGACTGCCCCCCTGCAGCCAAGATGCCCAGATCAAACCAGTTTGCTATTTTTATTGGTGAGCTCTCCTGTTGTCTCGTCATGTTTGTTCCTTGATGTGGAAGCTCCACGGATTGATTTTATCCTCTGGTTTCCTTTAGTTCCTCAGGGCAGTGAGACGGCGTGGCTATACAGCTCCATTGAGGGCAGGAGGCAGCTAGCAGCCAGTGCTAACTTCAGGCGCCTGGTTATTGTGGCGATGCACAGGAATCAGGAGTACACAGACATGCAGGCCGTCCAGTCAGAACTGTCCCCCATGGTGATGGACCTGGCACCTCCGGGCATGCCTGCCAACCAGCAGGTAAACTCTCACAAGTGTTCCCTTTCATAAATCTCTTTAAAAGGTGTGTCTGTGTCTAAAGTGAGCTCTCGTTCAGGTGCCGTTCCTGTCTGTCGGAGGAGACCTGGGTTGGCGGGAGGAGGTCAGCAGGGGGCTGAGTGAGCTGAGTGGGGAATACTGCGTGGAGAACGTCAGAGGAGAAGATGGAGAACTGTACAGGAGACTCGTTTTTCTCTCTAACACTGCCCTTGTCCAATCAGAAAGCCGTCTGGTCCCTTCAAATACTGGTATGTTCTTTTTTTTCGTCTTTATCATGAACTATGTGTTTACCAATCATGCATCAACAGCACTGTTTACACATGTTGGGTTTAAGGGACTATGACAAGTAATTTCCTAATATTTATCAGGGCTGTCAGCATGAAGGCATTTACTACAAAATGAAAGCATAACAAAAACTGATTTGAATTTCAAAATAATGGAATTTTAAGCATGGGATAAGTACGCTTCACTATTGAAACTCAGTTTATACATATACTTATTTTTCACTCTGTATTGAACAGGGTTTATTACATTATTTAAAAAATAGTCACACTCTGCTTTTTTCTAGGTTGTCGTAGTTTAGATTAGATGAGATAGGAAAAGATCGAATGATCTTTTATTGTCTCTCTTGAGAGAAATTGGTTGACTTCTGTGTAAAAAATAAATTCATTAAAAAGAAAAACATTTTGTGAAATCTAAAAAAATGATTTAAGGGAACCATAAATCATTTCAGAAAATGGAAAAGGGAGGACTATATTACTTGTTTTTTGATTGGACAGTCCTTAGCAACAGTCAGACGCCATTTCCTGTTTTAACGAACTTAAGCAAAATATAAATAAAATGTAAACAAAATAACAGTAGACCCACAGCGCCCCCTTTGGGGACTAAAATACAACTAAAATACTGTATGAACTTGGCACTCTGCACTTTATTGAACTTGTTACTTGACCTCCCTAACATGTAACCACGCAATGCTTTAAGAATGTATTTTTAATAGTTTTAGTCTCATGTTTATTGTGTGGTTGTTGTCACCTCTGTTATTCCTGTTTTTATGCTCTTGCTGGAAAACACATTCTCCTCAGCGCGATAACGGTTTGATTCATATTATAACAGACTTGTTTCTGTCACTGCAGCATCAGGTAACAAGAAGAAAAACAAAAAAAAGGTGAAGCAGACGGTGGCTCCATCCTGTACCTCCTCACTGTTAGTGGACAGCGGCTTCCTCTGTTGCGCTCACCATGAGGTGATGGTGTGTGGCCTCGCCATGCTGGGGGTGGGAACGCCACAGTACAAAGGTCAGAGCAGGAATGTTTTATACAGCAGATGAAATAGCCTCGAACGTCCCTCTTGGTTAATCCTCACCTGTGCTGCCCTCCTCAGACGGACCTGTGTCGGTGCTGCTGGTGGGGCTGGGTGGAGGAGGCCTGCCTCAGTTCCTGCGGGACTTTGTGCCAAACGTCTGTGTGGAGGTGGTGGAGCTGGACCCTGTCGTGTTGGAGGTGGCGAAGGAATGGTTCGGGTTCAGGCCAGATGATCGGTTGACGGTCACTCTGGGAGACGGCCTTGAACGCATCACTGCCCTGCAAGAAGAAGGTCAGTGAAGTGAACAGGAGGCAGTGAAGCCACACCTGTGAATTAATAACACCACAAGGTAACTGTGTCTTCTTCTTCTTCTTCTGTCTGCAGGTGCTCATTTGTTTGACGTTATCATGTTCGATGTGGACAATAAGGACAGCTCTGTGGGGATGAGCTGTCCACCTGCTGCCTTTGTAGAAACGCCAATTCTGCAGAAAGTCCGCTCACTGCTGACACCCAGAGGTACACTGAGGTTTACTTTCTTATGTCACTTTTTCTGTGTGTGTTGTGCTGATGATTTGTTTAAGCCACCAAATCCTAAAATGTTTTACTAAATGTTGTCACTTCACCGCCTCCCCCATTGGTCACAAACTGAAAAGACAGTAACCTGGAGATACCGCTTAGCTCAGGCAAACCAGTGGGAATAAAGCAGGTCCCAGAGATAGAAGGAAGCTGGTAGTGAAGCAGAAATGTTTACAAGAGGACGTAGTAAGGTGTGCAGTGGCAGTGGCACAGTCGAAGCAGGGTCTGTGGATGAACTGGGAAAGTGAAGAGAAGAGGGATCTTAGTTGGAGGGACCTGTGGAGTATCGAGGATGGTAGTATTAAAGTCCTGATAGGGGTTACTTACGATGTGCTGCCATCACCCCGGCTGTGTTCAGCAACAGCTACTTAAAGAAATATTCTGTCAGGCTGTAAGGATAGTCTGTCGCAAGCTCAATATACCAGGCAGCATAAGCGGGTTTAGAAAAGCTTAGCAGCAGGTATTGAAAGTTGAAGACAGCAGCTCAATTTAGGAGGTTACCATAAAAAGATTGCAGCGATTCAGTTGGTCTGTGAGGGAGATGTATATGGAGGGGGTCGATTTTTAGGCAGAGAGGAGTCACGCCAATTAAAGGATGTTAAGCATTAAGAAGCACTAATCCTGCAACACAAATGTCCACACTCTAAACACTCTGGTCTTCTTTTCATTGTATCGTTGACATTTATTCAATCTCCTCTCTTGTTGGACCAGGTGTGTTCACACTGAACCTGGTGTGTCGGGACTCGGTTTTGAGGAAAACGGTGTTGGAGCGAGTGAGCGCCGTGTTTCCCACCATCCTCTCCAGAAACATCGAGGGAGAAGTCAATGAAGTTCTCCTGTGCTCTCCCGGAGAAAAGGAAATGTCGGACGCCGCTCGCATCCTTCCATCGTTGAAGCAGGCGGGTCAGAGTCTGCAGGTCGCTTTGAGCTCTGACAAGTCCGGGAGCAGCAGGAGGCCTCATATAAACATTTCTGAGCTGCTGAAGGACATGAAAATAGAGTGAAGTTTGGTTGAGAAAGAGGGGAATCATGTCTAAGGACTGAATTATGAGGGTCTTTGACTGGGGCGTCTCCAGGATTTCTGGGCCCCATCAACAGATCTCACATTGGGCCCCTCCACCACAGCCTCAGTCAACCCTGACATTTTACTTTAACCACACCGCCATAACACGAATGACCCGTTAAAGGTTTAAATTAAGGTGGACAACATTTTCTTCATTTAGCACATTTGTATCCCACGCATTTTTAAAACGACATCATCTCTTTTATTTTAATGATGGACACTATCAAAGCTATGCCTATTTCATTAGACAGGTGAATAAGAGGAAAAATGAATTTAACAAAAATTGCAGGCAAAATCCTGCAAACTGTCTGAATTTCACAAAAACATTGGCAACAATTACTGAAACGTGGCCAACGTATTTGTGCACTGTAGACCGTGTGGAGGAGTTTTCTTGAAATGTTTATGAATTAAAAAGAACAAATCCAAACCAGATATTGGCGCCTTTGACTTCTCTTTCTGTTGCCTTGGTATCGATTGATTTTGACTAGAATCGTATAAGTCTGGTATTGTATTAATTGTAAAAATTTATTAAGATAACTATCATTTTGTGTCACACCCTTAAAAACTCCATTGCAGTATAAAGTAAACAATAAAACTGAATTACACTCTGATAGATCATCCTTTTGCCTTTGAATTGGTTTCTAGCATCCAGATGGTTTTTGAAATTTGAAATGTTTTTTTTATTTCAAGAGTTAAGAATGCGTAAGGAATCATGTTCATTTATCCTGCCTAATTTAAATTTACAATATATTGAGCACTGCAATGCTCAGTTAAGAAAAGCTAAAATTGTAAATCAGTTTACAAATCTGTTCCTAGGGTCTAAAATCTGTGCACACAGATTTCCAGTCTGTGGACAAAGTTTCCTTAACTGCACAATTTCTTTTTACTATGTTTTCAACCAGAGGTTTTCTTCAGGTGATAATTGTGGGGAAAAGTGGGGGCCACAACCATGTGGTATACATGTAGATTTCAACATCTGATCGGCACATACGCTGATACTATGATGGCAGGTGTGGTCAAACATACCACCGTGAAACACACCTATAACAATCATCTTTCAAATACGACACCAGAGAACATACAAGGTTACCATATAAAGGAAAACAATATATGTGTATTCTTGTATTCTTGTCTGAGCCATGTAGGGCTCTGTAACAGTGAAGAAATCAGAAATGCCTTAGAAACAAATCCAAACAAGAACTATGTATTTATTCCTTGGCTCCTTCCTTTGTTGGGACCATAAGTGCTCAGTCCCCCCCCCTCCCCCAGTTTCTGACATTGGAATGAATGACACACTCTGCAGCATTTTATCACGTTTTACTGTATCTCTTTCTCAGTGATGTACTTTTTATTCCTCAGTTTCTCTTTCACTGTGCTGCTCTCCTGTCACTCTGTTTCTCTGTGCTCACTCTCTCACTGCCAAAGAATGCAGGAGTGTTATTTACAGTAGATGGATGTGGATCTGGTTCTAGTTGCAGCTTGCATGGTGTGTGTTTGTGTGTTTGTGTGTGTGTGTGTGTGTGTGAGAGAGAGTGTGAGTGTGTGTGTGAGTGTGTGTGCCCTGCCCTGCCCTTACTCTTTATGTGTGGGATCTTAAATAGCTGAGTGAATGATCGCCTCGTGTCCTCGTGTCTGATAAGTCAGCCTACTTTCAGTATTGGCATGTCTGTCTAGCTCTGCATGTATGAGGCGGTTACCGAGTCAAACTTCACCACGCATGCGCAGAGCCGTAGATTCCGTTAGCTGTCATTGTTTTCCTCCTGTCGACAAACCGCGGAGAGCTGACCTAAAGCGTCCACAGAGGGTCCACTGACTTAGGGGGAGACACTTTGTCCACTTCTGCAGGCTTTAACGAAGCAGACATGTCGCTGACGAGCTGTTTACGGACACTTTACTAACTTCTGCCGACGGAAACAGACGTCACGCTGACGGTAACAGTGACTGACTAAACGGCTTTGGGGAGCAGCTGTGAAAGAAGCTGGCAACAGTTTAATTTAAAAGTTTTATCTGACTTTGTGTGTTTAAGTTATGATGCCACTGTCCGTGTGAGTTAGCTTACAATATGGTAGCCACCGTACAGACGGGTGTAGCCTAGAACCGGAGTCACGTCGGATCTAACAGCTGGACAGGCGGCGCCGTTGCGATGGGCAACCCCGGGATGGAGGAGCTGATCCCGCTGGTAAACCGGCTGCAGGACGCCTTGAGCAACGTGGGCCACAGCTGCAGCCTCCACCTGCCGCAGATCGCCGTGGTGGGTGGACAGAGCGCCGGGAAGAGTTCTGTGCTGGAGAACTTTGTGGGCAGGTAAGACCCCCCCCCCCCCCCCCCCCCCCACACACACACACACACACACACACACACACACTCACACACGCACATCTTCTACCTGTTATCTGGACAGAGAGTGACAGAGAGCCATGAACAGGGTATCATCAGCCGACTAACATCTATGTAAGATAGCTAGATATTAACCTTGAGTCATATGTAGTATTTACTTGTCCATTCAAATTCACAGATTGGCAAATACCTTTAAGTTGTTTTTGCATTGAAGCTACTTTCATATCTCCAACAAACTAGGGCTGTGCATTTCTACAATTTCCACTGTGTGCTGGAGGTCTTCTGCAACTTTTGGTAATTAGCAACAAGAAAATTAGAAAAAAGAATACTTGCGTTAATACCTCGAGATAACTATATAAAATGTATTGGTGTATGTCCGCTTAGGGCTTCCGTAGCAGCAGGCATCAATATCGCTTGTTTTTCACCAGTGTTTTATCAAATTTTAAAATTGTGCGGAACCCAAAGTGGAGGTTTACAAATCAGAGAATTGCTTCTGTTTGATAAAGCAACTTTTGTTTTTGGTATATTGCAGCTCCTGTGAGGAACTTCTGTTCTGTGTTGATTTTGGCGCCTCCTGTGGACGAAGCAATCTTTTCTAATCATGTGATGTACGAGGGTTGTTGTCATGATACCAGAATGTCCAACTTTGATGAAATACTCGTAAAAATCAAACAATATCCTTACATGTTTCACCAAAATAGAAGTCTTAAGCCCCCAATAAGGGGTAATTTGTTGTTTTCAATCATCAAAATTGCAAGCAAACCCTCGCAAATTGTGGAAATTGCACAAATACGTTGGCAACGTGTCTGTCCCGAACTTTTGCCAACCTTTTTTGTGCAATGGAGACAATTTGCAGGACTTGACTTGCCATTTAAGTTGGACTCATTCCTCTACTGCACTCAACTAGACAGACTAGCATTTGTATATTCGTAAGGGGCCAAAAGAACGTTAGAAACATCAGAATTTTCCGCCTCTCTCTGTCTCTTGCAGCAGCTTTTAGTTTAAAATATGAATGAAGATCTGAATTGAGTATGCACCACCAGTAACTGTATCAGTCATTTGATTTTGAATTTGAAATTTAGCAGAAAGGTCCTTCTTCTTTTAACAAATATCAAAAAGAGTTTTTAATTGAGAGTTGAGAGATTTTGGCTACATGACATATTCCATATTTCTTCTGTCAGGTACCCTAGTGTGTGTTTACCTGCCTGTTTGTAACCTGTTTTTTTATTTTAACGTGGAACATGAGAACCCTGGTTCTCTATACTCTAGTATCCAGGTTTTGTGTCTGTCTTGTTCCTGATTTCTCACCATCTCAGGTTTTATTTGGAACCTGTTTAGAAACTTTGTTCTGGTGTGAACATTCAGTTCAGTATAGTTGTCTGGTGTTTTTCGAGTACTCAGGGTAGCATACCCAGGACACCTTAAAACCCTGATCAAACCCAGGAGATGACTGCAGATAAACACGCTCAATACCTCAGTGTGTACAGTGCTCAACATATCAGAAGTAACAGGTAGATTCTCAGTGAGCAGTGAGAGCTACAGGGAAGGAAATAACTTAATTTCAGAATCTACTGATAATAAACATGGTCTAGCTGTTGTCATTAACGGCTTAACTGTAAAGCACTTTGTGAATAGTAATAATACACTTCATTTATACAGCATTTACAAAATCACAGAGGGCTTTACATGGCTGAAAAAGAAATAATAATGAAGAGAATGAGGAGCAGACATGAGAAACAAGTGGAAGATTTTTGTCACTGGCTTTTATTCTTTACATGTGAAATGACTCTATTAGGGACAGCATTGAGGTAAAAAAGATTTTCGGAGGATTTTATTTAATTGTCATTTCGACAATAAAAGTCAAAGAAGAATTAGTTCATCTCTGGCCTTTGTAATCATCTTAAGACTGAGGTGGATATTATCAGGCCATTTCAATGATACAGGTTAAAACTATGTAAGAGATAAAGACTAATAAAAGACAGGAAATATTATAAATAAAAAACGTTCCTAGATTTTTTTTTAAAGATGTGATTTCAAAGCTGTCATTTTGCAGCTTCAGCTCTTCAGACAGAGAGTTTCAGATCTGTGGAGTGTGTCCGTAAAGACTGGGAGCCTCATTTATCCACGGTGTGTACGCATGGATCTGTGCGTAATGAGTGTGTAAGAACACGCAAAGAGTGGAATTTATCAACTTTTACTTTTACCTAGAAATGTGTGTAAATATAAGCACAGATCTGACCACGCTCATGCACAGAATCTAACAGTAGAACATTGAAACTACAAAGTATAGTGTCACAGCACAAGTAATATCAATAGCCACATATTCATAATATTAAATAGTATATTACATAGAAGTATTTTGGTCTCTTTGAAAGTGTCACTGAGGTATCTTAGTGTCTTTTAAAGGTCATATTAACATATCTAAGTGTTGATTTTTTTTTTTTTACCATCACTTTAATTTCAGCATGAATCTTACTTTGCCACTATAGTTGTATTTAAAATCCAACTACTGTAGGTTATTTGTAATGGGTAAAATATGCAATTTTAAATCATTTAACTTTTTTATTTGGTGATGGAAGGCATCTCGCGACACCCTCCCAATCCCCACTTTACGATAGAGAAGACTCACTTAAAAGTGGGTGTGGCCGTTTTTCTAACAAGGAGTGGATTTTTTGCAAAACAAATGTTTGCAATGGATTCAGCATCCTAAAAAAACCCTAGTTTGACCCCTCACAAGCTACCTAAGGCAGAGGTTAACATTTTCAATTTTTTCACCAATAAGGTTTCAGGTACCCCGACTTTGAGCAGCTCTCACAGATTTTCCTGCTGGAGTTGGATTTAAATCTTTTTATATGTGTTAGAAGACACCTGAACACATTTGTGAAGAAATTCTTGGTAAGGAATTTATTCCCAGATTTGCCAAATACTGATAAAATTCCCTCACTATGACTGTGGAATCAGGAACAGACAGCAAAGACCTACCCCATAGAGGAGCACACATTCAGCACCAAGGAAGTGGTCTGGCTTCTGACAAGAGCCTGAACAAAGATTTCTGAGACCGGTTACAACATAAGTGTTTGAGGGACAAAATTCACCAATGACCCCTTTGTTAGAAACAAGAGAGAAGTTGTAACTGGAATGGAAATAGACATTTTTTCTGATTATTTATAAATATGATTCTGCAAAGGTGTTGATATGTTACATTATTATACAGTTGCACTGCAGCAGCTGAAGGTCTGAATGTTGCATTTGTCTGTGTGACAGAAACCAGCTCAGTACCTTATCAGAGGGGAACTGGGATCAGGTGCTGCAGGCAGCACAGTCTGAGCTCAACAATGAGATCTGTTCATATGACCTTTCACACATTAAAAGACGCTTAAGTACTTCAGTTACACTTAAAAAGACACTTAAATACTTCAGTCACACTTTAAATGAGACCAAAATACTTCAGTAACAACTTTAAAGAGTCTAAAATATTTCAGTGACACTTTGAAAGAGACCAAAATACTTAAATCACACTTTTAAAGATACTTAAAAACTTCTGTAACACTTTTAAAAAGCCTAAAATACTTTAGTAACACTTTTGAATAGCGTGAAATACTTCAGTTAAATTTGAAAGAGACTAAATTACTGTCAGTAACACAGTTAAAGCAACAATATGCAGGAATTTGGTTTGTTGCGCTTTGGCGCTCACCAAAGGTCCTTGCATTCAACTGCACTGTTAAAACACACATAGTGCTGGGACCAGGTACACCTATACTACAGGTTGACAATCAGAGGGTGGAGAAGCCAAAGAATCATGTTGTCTGACAAGGTTCAGTAATATTACCAAATTTTGATCAAATATGACTCTGATAGCGCCTACAAGCCGTTGTTTGCAAACTGCTAGCATGTGGAGTATGTGTATGTGGATTCAACTGTTACCATGATGTCTATAGGCCAAGGCTAAATGGCTGGAGAGGTTATTTTATTGCATGCTAGTTGAGATTGTTAGTATAAGGTTCCAAACTTTTGAAGCTAACTTGAAGATCGACAAGGAAAGAGACGACTTTTTGGTGTAAAATGGATTCATTTCATTATTTGTTTTATCTCTTGGATTATCTCGGCCCGCCAAAGTTACATAGTGCTGAAAGCAGGCGAAGGGGCACTCTGTAGAGACTCAATTCTCCCTGATTACAGTTATTGTGCTATTATATTGAATTTGAAACAAGTATTTTGAGGTGGAAACGATTGTTGCTTCAAAGAGTCTAAAATGCTGAGTGTGTCTCTTGATTAACTTTGTTCAGTTTGTAAAGTGCAGACAAAAAACAAAGCTGCAGAGTCTCTCTGTGTAACTGCTCATGTCTGATTTCTTGAACTTGTAATGATATTTAACATACATCTCGGCTTATTGTCTCACACATGATGATGTTATGACACCCCATCTGTGGGAGGTGGGGGGGGGGCAGCTATTTGATCTGGGACAGGATGCTGGTAAATAAACTTCCTGAATGTGGTTTTAATAGGAAAGATGAAGATTATTGTTTTACTCAGCATGTTCTGTTTCTCTGAAGTGTGAAACTACAATCAGATTCTAGTCATCAGGTTCAACCTAAAGATCTTTCTGTTTTACATGACGATGGTTACAATAAAAAAGGACACTGCCATGTAAGTAATGTAAAGATAACTGCTGCTGCTCTCGATGCTTTAATGCAAGTTCATATGTTCATGGTGTTCAGATGATGTTTGCACTAACCTAAAATGTAGTAAACAGCACATGAAGAATCATTTGGTTTTCAAATATGAAAGTAATAAAAGCTTTTGTGATAGAAACTGAGTTTTCTGATTGCCTCTTGTTAGAGTGAACGTTTTCTTTATGTCCTTCTCTATGACAGGAAACGGAATGTTTTTGGATTGTGGAAAAGAAAAAATCAGTGACGAGGACGGAAACCTGGGTTTTAAAAACACTGATCCACTTTTTCTTTTTTTTTCTGACACTTTACAGACCAAACAACTCAAAGAAGAAATGATTTGATAAATGAGAATGTTAGTTGTCGGCCTATGGCAGCGTGTGTGTGTGTGTTTGTTTTCTTTGTTAGGTGTGTATTCTTCTCCACTTAAGTCGTCTTCCTCTCCCACAGAGACTTCCTTCCTCGGGGTTCAGGAATCGTCACTCGCAGACCGTTAATCCTCCAGCTGCTCACTGCTGACACGGGTAGGTAAGACTCACCATTGTTCACTGATGGTGTCTGTGTTTGTGTTTCAAGCTGCCAGCAGGTGGCAGTGTGATGTTTTACTGTGACTGAGCCTGATATCTCAAGTTAACAGTGCTACCACCACCACCAAAATCCTTCAGTGGATTAGAGTTCCTTATTTGATATCAGTTCCTTTCTTTTTCATTCCAAAACCATCAAGTGAACAAAACGATTGCTCTTTTCTTTTTCTCAATACTTGTCAATACTTATCTGATACCATGGCAACAATACGGGGTAATTTCTTGTTTTTGAATATCAGAAATTGCAGGCGAACTCCTGCTTGATGTCTAAATTGCACAAAATATTGGCAACATTTAAAAAACATGGAGTCATTCCTTTCCCACATACCTGTCTTTTAAAATGGATGTCGTTTTTTCATTTCACTACTTTTTGATACCATCAATAATAAAAAATAATGAAGATGTTCCGTTTGAAAACATGTGGTATCTAAAAGTATAAGAGTAACAAAAAGTTGGACAACCTTGTTATGCCCTTAAACAGACACTACAGGTCTGCCAAGCTAAACACCAGCATCATCAAATACACAACTTGTGTGTGTCGTCTGGTGGTCACAGCTGTTAAACATCTGCTGAAGAGAACAGGATGTAACTGATTTACATTATTTAAAGTTGAAGTAACTTCTTGGGAAAGAACAACTGAACTGAAAAAAAATGTAAAGACACTAATTAAAGGATTAGTATGATGTTTTCTTGAGATACTCTCTGGACAAGAATACATGAAGACACATCTAATCACAAAAAAAAACTCCCAAACACTTTCTTTGTGTACCTTTAAAAAGCCTTTAATGTCAAAACAAGGTCATATAAGACCTTAAAACAAACGGACACAAGGTTAAGGTCAAGGTCAAGTTAATCTTTATTATCCCAGAGGGGCAATTTGTTTTACAGCCGGTAGTGAATAAAACGAGACAAAACTGAAAGACACACATAATTAAAACTGAAATACACACATCAAGGGGGGAGGACTCACATGATGCTGATGAGGAGACCAATGGTACCAGGGACAAATAAGTAATGAATAGATGTTGATATGATGCTCTACAGATAAACTAGACATTATTAAATCCCATTATGTATCTGTCACTGCTCCTCTGACTGCAGAGTATGGGGAGTTTTTGCACTGTAAGGAGAAAAAGTTCACAGACTTTGATGAGATCCGTGAGGAGATCGAGGCCGAGACTCGCAGACTGACCGGATCTAACAAAACGATCTCGCCTGTCCCCATCAACCTGCGCATTCATTCCCCTCAAGGTAACACTAGGTAACAAAAATCCACTGTGTTCCTGTGACACATGAAGACCTGCGAGCTTATCTCCTCTGCTCTGCCTCTGCAGTGCTCAACCTGACTCTGGTGGACCTGCCGGGCATCACCAAGGTCCCTGTAGGAAACCAGCCAGCCGACATCGAGTATCAGATCAGAGACATGATCATGCAGTTCATCTGTAAGGAGAACTGTCTGATTCTGGCTGTCACACCTGCAAACATGGACCTAGCCAACTCTGACGCCCTCAAACTCGCCAAAGACGTCGACCCGCAGGGTGAGGAAGCAGCAGAGGCTGATTTAAGGAGATTCACTATCACATTATCACATTCATTCTTGATGCCCAAAAATGTGTCATCTTCCTTTAGGTCAGCGCACCATCGGTGTGATCACAAAGCTCGACCTGATGGATGCAGGAACAGATGCTCGGGAGATTCTAGAGAACAGGCTGCTTCCCCTGCGCAGAGGTGTGTGTGTGTGTGTGTGTGTGTGTGTGTGTGTATGGATGGGTTGGTTTTTGTGAGTGTGTAGTGCTGTATGCTGTCTTTTAAATATCAGTATGAACAGCACAAGTCCCATTGAATCTGAATATTCAGTTATGGGCCTTAGCCTCTTAAAACTTTGGTCCGCAATCAGACACAGTTGTGGTTATTTTCAATGTGACACCTCGGTGTGTAATGAGATTTGTTCATAACTCTACATCAACACTTATTACTGTTCTGCTGTAGTGCTTTCCGATTTAGTTAAATTAGTCATTGTGATCCTAAAATGTAGTCTGATGCTGTTTCTTTTAAGCTTTTCACATCCTGATCGCACTACTCTTTGATTCATGTTCACACAGAAGAAGCAGCCACTGATCTGATTAAAAGTTATCTTCTTGGACATGACATGATTTTATTAGTGGAACTGTACACGCTTACTTCAGTGGCCCCCATGTTGACTTCTGTATCACCATGTGCTCTTTGTGATGTCTGTGTGACTGTTTCACCTGCAGGTCAGTGCAGATCCAGGTCACACTTGAGTCTGATGTTGAACAGATTTTTAAAAAACAACATATACAGTCGAACAAACACTGAAGTATCAGATATAAGTGTGACACTGTGAGCTCAGAGCATCCTGCAACTCCTGAGGTCAGTCTGAGTAAAGCTGCACCAGGTGTCTCCTTCATGCTTCTCCTGCAGATATAATTCATTATCCACGGAGACACAGCGGAGGGACTGCTGGGGAGCAGCTCAGAGCTGGAGCATTAGATATGGATAATGATGCTCTCACTGAACTAAACTGAGGAATTCGAACCCTGCGCACAACCTGTTTGTAGGCTGTGGTCTGACAGCAGTCTGGGATCTCATCTGACAACATGTCAGAGATTAACCTGACATCTGAGTCAGATCACACACTCCTCACTTCCTCCTCCTCTTCCTCCCTCAGGTTACATTGGGGTGGTGAACCGTAGTCAGAAGGACATCGAGGGGAAGAAGGACATTAAAGCCGCTCTGCTCGCAGAGCAGAAGTTCTTCCTGTCACATCCGGCCTACAGACACATGGCTGACCGAATGGGCACATCGTATCTACAGAGAGTACTAAACCAGGTTACAAACAAACACACACACACACACACACACACACACACATATACATACAGAGACATAAAGACAATGTGTGTGTTTTTTACTGAATATGTTGGTTTGCAGCAACTGACAAACCACATCAGAGACACTTTGCCCGCCGTCCGGAGTTTGCTCCAGGATCAGCTGCTCGCTATGAACAGAGAGGTGGAGGAGTACGGACAGTTCAGTCCTGACAACCCGGCACACAGGACCAAGACTCTGCTACAGTCAGTGTGTCTGCATCTCAGTGTGAATGTTTACTGTCTTTAAGTGAAGTATACCTCATAGCCTGTTTGCTTATGTGTCTCAGGTCGGTTCAGCGTCTGTCTGTGGACTTTGAGAAGCTGATCGAGGGTTCAGGAGATGAAGTGGACACTGTCAACCTGTCAGCAGGAGCTCGGATCAACAGGATCTTCCACGAACGCTTCCCTTATGAGCTGGTCAAGGTGTGTGTGGGATTTTATGCATGTATCATCATTTATACTGTATGTGCATCAATAAATAAGATCGTAAACAGCGACTCTGTTTGTGTTCAGATGGAGTCAGATGAGAAGAAGCTGCGGCAAGAGATAAACTACGCCATCAGAAACATCCACGGAGTCAGGTGCTGTCAGGTGTTTTCAGGAAATCAAGAGTTTTTACATAATTTATAATTCAGCTTGGACTGTTTCCCTTTTCCGTTTAAAAAAAAAAAAACCTGTTACTTTTCTATCTTTGTCTCCTCCCGTGTCTGTGCAGGACAGGTCTGTTCACTCCTAACATGGCCTTTGAAGCCATCGTGAAGAAGCAGATATCGAGGTTAAAGGGGCCGTGTTTTAATTTTGTTGATATGGTCGGTCAGGAACTAACCAGAACTGTGTACCAGTGTATTAACAAGGTATAAAAGTGTGTTTGTGTGTGTGTACTTGTGATGGCGCTCTCCATGTGCAGGTGTCTCATATCTAACCTGTGAACTGTTTCCTCTGCAGCTCAGCTCGTTTCCTAAACTGCGTGGTGAGACGGAGAGACTAGTAACCACGACGATACGGGAGCAAGAGAGTAAATGCAGGGATCAGGTCACTCAAACACAGCTGGACATTACATTCATGTGGTAGACTGTTTATAAGAAGTGGGTGTGGCCCTTTGCCACCATGTTTGTAGACTCCTCCCCCTTTTTTGCCTTGGCATTTTGTCCTTCTCTATATTGTTATATTGGAACCATGAAAGACAGAGCGGACAAGCATAGTTTAGTCTCTCTCCTGCATGACATGTTACCATGGTAGCAACTTGTCAATCACAGATAGCCCCGTCCTAAATCCTCCCCTGCATTCTGGTCTGTTTGCCTGTTAATGGGACCATATTCTACAAAATGAGCATCAAGTGGCTTTAGAGGGAAACCCTCACTCCTCTCGAGCTCCACCCTCTTTTCCAAATAATGTAATTTCCTTGGCCAAAGCGATTGTAGCACTTCTTTATACTTTTTTTATATAGTCTGTGAGTCCCTCATGAGTATTTTTTCTTGTTCATGTAAACGTGTATTTCTGCTGTGTTTAGGTGCTGCTGCTCATCGACATCCAGCTGGCCTACGTTAACACCAAACATGAAGACTTCATCGGCTTCACTAAGTGAGTGACGCTTGCCTTCACCTGCTCCTCTCATGGTCTCATTTCAAAATGTGGAAGGGATATTTAAAAGTTTAAGGTCTTACCTGTATGGGTTTCACAATCCCAGAATTTTAAACTTCAACACCATTCTAGTAAAAATCTAACAGTATTGATACCTGTTTGATACCACAGCAAGTAGAAGTCCTACTATATCGTCTTATTTATTGATTTTAAATATCAGAAATCGCAGGAAGACTCACACACTCTCTGAATTGCACAAAATTATTGCATCTTGCTCAACGCAAAATGTTCAAAACAAGATAAAAGATGTACACACAAAAGGTGAGGAAACCAGGCACTCCAAACATGAAGGATGTAAAAATGATGAAGGAAGTACTGACAAGGCATTTATTATAATGGCTAAATCATTTAAAAAGCCAACATGTTTTAACCATTAAAACACTTTTTCCATTTTTCCATCTACTTTGACCACATTGAGCTACCAGTCACCAACCTTTGATTAAGACAAAAGCTGTGCTTTAACTTTTACTCTTCATGTTATTAAGAGTGACTTCACAATTTGCTCTAGTCTGATAAAGTTGCTAATACAGGAAGAGAGATCGAGGGCAGAACGTTGTAGTAATCGAGCCCACATGGTGTTTATCTCTCAGATTGATAAAATGATAAAAATCAAAAAGCCGATGAATATGTTGGCATGTTGGCATGCTGTGGACGGTTGTATGATCAATAGCGTTTGACGTCAAAGCACAATTAATAAGTGTACTTTTTTTTTTCTGTGATTACTTAATCTTAATGTGTTATTTTGAAAGCTCTCATTCTGGCTAACTTCTCGTTTGTTTAAATCTAGAACATGAAGTATAGATTCTAACAGAATAAATAACAAGCTTTTCCTCTCAGCGCTCAGAGGACAAACAACCAAAACAACCAGAAGACCGCCTCAGCAGGAAACCAGGTGAGACCTGCATTCAGGTTATTGTTCCTGTGTAAGCAAACACTGTTCAGAGGTATTAATGCATTAACATCAACATAAACCATTTTAGTTCATCTTCATTAAGTTAAGATAAAATATGTTTTAATGGACACAAAAGGCTAATTTCTATCAAACGTCTGATACTCTCTTTAAGAGTTTTCAGCTGGTTATGAACAGACTGAAATGAATACTGATGCTTCTATACGAGCTATGAAAGCAAACTAGACCATCAGGAAGAAGATAGATTATTTGGATGAAATGAGGGGGAAGTTAATGGTTTTTTACCTTTAGAAAAAAGAAGAGAGAAAACAGTGTGATTGCAGCTTTGTTGATAGAGTCTCTTTAAGAAATTGGGACTGAAACAGGAAAGTCTGTGGACAGTTCAACTGTTAACTTAATATTACAATGATATCTGATACCACAGTGACCTTTGTCTTACTTCGCTCATACACTCTTGGTCTTAACCAGTCCTTATACAGAATCATCTTTGTCAAAAAAAGGCAGGTTTCCCTGAAATCTTCCTCAGTTGCTTGTTCACACATGCACTGCTCAGCAGGAGACTTTTCCTGTCGAACAGGAGGAAAATGAACCTCTTTGCAGTGAATTTTACTGAATGTTTCCTGCGGTGTTCTCACATTAGCTCACCCTGACTTCACATGGAAAATGGCTGGCAGGAAAAAGTCTGTGTGAAGTCAGAGTGAAAATCTTCGGCTGTTTGTGTGTGCTCACTCATGCAGCTCTGAGTTTTGTGCATGTGTGAACCGGGCTTTAGGTTAATTTCTTTTTAGATTTTGTCATTAAAACAATCTTTTCTTAAATTATTATAAATGCAGGACTTAACAATTCAAAAGTGAACATTTCCTGCCTGTGGTTCTCTGCAGGGTGTGTGTTTCTGAACTTAATTTATTTGAATATCTTTGATGTCACCGCTTCATGTTGTTAAACATTAATCATCATGGATAGCTGCAGATAAATGTGAGCACTCTGTGATTTACAGCCCAGTCATCACAGAGCTGATTTTGGCTCTTTACAGGAATGCACTGGTGATTTAGATGAATATGTACGATAATACTAGTGTGACGCAGTGACAGCAGGAATAATCAAACACACACAGAGTCAGTATGTTTGTGATTAATCAAGAATGTTAATGTATGGTGGTGTTTGTTAAACAGCAGCACATTCAAACCACAGCTGTATTAGTTATTCATTATCTCATGTTGTTGTAAACTATAAAAAGATCTTTATCAGAGTTCAAATGTAAACCTTCATGTTAATATGTCTCCTTTATCTCTTGTTTGTCTGCAGGGAGTGACCCCTCTATCCAGCCTCATAGTAGGAGCTCTGTCTCTTTAATTCTCTCTCTTTCTCTCTCTCTCTCTCTCTCTCTCAGGCTGCAGCGGTGTCAGCATGACGACAGCAGATGTGCACATCTACTAAATGTTGCAGCTTCATTATCTTTATCATTTTCTGCAGCTGATGGTTTGCTGATTTTTCTCCTCACTAGAGGTGTGACTTCTAAATGTTTTAATGCTAAACATTTAGAAAAACACTAAACTTTTCCTAAAATCACCAACTGTTTAAATGTAAATTCGTTTTTTGTTTTTCTTTACGTGGTAACGTGCTCATGTCACTGCACAAAGCACTCCTCAACGTCGGTGTATATACAAGAGGTATTTATGGACAGTGGACCTTATTGTGCCCTCTGTCTCTCTCTCTCTCCGCTGATGTGATTCTGCACGCTTATCCCTCAGCGGGAGTCAGCAGGGAATTTTTTTTTAAACAGGAGCTTTGAGGTTCTCGCGCGTCAGCACTCTGCTGCACGCTGTCTTGTGCACGTAGCAATTTTATAAATAAATGAAAAATTAAATAAAAACAGGTAGAATATACTTGGGCGGCCCATGTATCGTCTATGCGTGGGAACCACTGCGTTTATTTAACAAGCCGGCCACCGGCGTAAGCCTTAATGTTTGAACGTTTTTGGGGCCAATGTGTAAACGTTTAGCAATGTGGTCACTTTTGCACACCAGTACTCCTCAGGCTGCAACATTTCTCTTTCTTGTTCAAAACAATCATCCTTACTTTCAACAGTCCCACTGCTCTAAGCATGTGTGCAGACTTTAATACTTTTCTCTTCTCAGGATGAACAGTTCATGTCTTTTTGGGGAATCTTTATTACATGTCAACCTCTGTCACTAGATTAATTAAACTCTTGTCCTAAAGTTTCTTTCACCCTTTTTTGTCTTTAATTGTTTGATTAAATTTGTCCTTCTTCTTTTGTTTTTGCATATCTTCTTCTCCTCTGTCACTTTTGTCAACCTGTGGTCAGGAAATCGTTTCAAATCTGTCTGCAAAGATCTGATTGTCCCCTCCAATGTAAACTGTTTCTGTTGTTTCTGTTGTTTCCGTTGTTTCCTTTCCTTCGAATCAGCAGGCTGCTCTCTAAGTGTGTGGCATTCTCTGTTTGGCCTTCAGAGGAGTTACACGATTCAAACTTTGGGTCCATGATCCTATGTTCTGCAGGTCATACGTAAAGGCTGGCTCACCATCAGCAACATCGGCATCATGAAGGGCGGAGCCAAAGAGTACTGGTTCATCCTGACTGCAGAGACACTGTCCTGGTACAAAGATGAAGAGGTGAGGCATCACACTACGGTGGCCCTGAAGGTTCACTTGCAAAAGCACTTCACTGAACACAAAAAAAAAATCTCAATAAAATGGAAAAAAAAACAATGCTAAAATATTTACTAAAACGCCAAAAAATATTTAACAAAATGCACGAGTATAAAAAATGTAAAGCAAATAATCATTTATAAAATGCAGAAATAAGTGTTAGTGTGTTTTGTGTTTATCAAATGTTATTGGGTTTCAGATTAAGACAGAGCAGGAGTTAGCTTGAACTTTTTAATTGTTCATTCCTGTCCTCAGCGCCTGTCTTATTAGGGCTGGGAATCTTTGGGTGGCTCACGATTCGATTCGATTCTTGGGGTCACGATTCGATTCAGAATCGATTTTCGATTCAAAATGATTCTGAATCCATGGATTCAAAGACTATTTATGAATTCAGGATCTACTCCAGTCATCTGTGAGACTGGCTGAATTTCTTGAAAGAGCTAGCTTTAGCACTTACCTATGTCTTATAAAAGCTTCATTGCTTTTTGATTCTGTTGATCATTAAAATGACAGAGATCGTATCATTTTAAAACATGTAGTATTGGAAAGTATTGAAGAAGTGAAAATATCAACTAATTCACAAGGTGGAAATTTAGTGCTTCAGGTTGCCATTCTTGTAAACATAGAGGATGAACTTTGAGCCCATCAATGCATTTTGATCTTTAGACAACAAAAAGGGGAAAATCTGAAGAGGCAGAGAGAAAATGTCTGTGTTAAAAAACACATTTGATAACCTCTAACAGAACAATTTGATCGTATTAAAACAATACTTATTCTGACCCAACGGTCATGGAATAGGTTAAATGTAAGTGCTCACTAATGTCCTACGAAAGCATTCAACAAATTCTCATCAACAACAAAATATATTTCATAATAATGATATTATACTATATATATTATTTTTCAAAGCTTCTGTATCTTTTTATTCTATCAATTATTAATATAAAAGGTTTTATGTTAAAAAAGCATGATATCCAAAAGAATAAAAAATATAAAAATATTATGCATGCATGTCTCCATTAAATTAAAAAACGTTTTATTTACCTCAAGACATCAAATTATTGTGCTGTTTTGTCAAATAGTGTCTTAAAAAATCCACCATAGAGTTCTATGAGATGTTGAACCTGTTGATCCATAGGATCGTGTTGAATAAATCCAATCACACTGACATGTATTGCATAGTTTTAAACTAAATAAATAAGAAAAGAGTGAAGTCCAAACACTGAATACTCTTCAGTCATGTCAGGTTTATTAACACACACGTCAGCCTCACACAGCGGGTCAAACATGAGTCATGTCAGGTTTATTAACACACACACACACACACACACACATCGGCCTCACACAGCGGCTTAAACAGGTTGATGAGGGTTCATTAAGTGCTGATGTTGTTGTCCGGGGTTGAAGAGTTGGTGTGTGTTCTGGTGTCAGTGGGGCTGCCATCTGTCTGCCTGTCTGTGCCTGCTGTACAGGAGCAGAAGGTCTGCACAGCAAGTGTAGACAGGCAGACACATCACAACAGTCTCCTCGTCCCGTCACAGCTGAGAGGCAAACATAGACAGGAAGGGATGTCACATCACTGCATTCGTCTTTAGATTTTAAACTTCTTGTGGATGATTATAAGTTGTATATTGTTGACAGAAATGTGGAGTGGTTGATAAGAATAACATATATTGTCACAGATGACTTCTTCACGCTGAAATCTCTCGATTGCATTGTCAAGCTTTTATTTGAACTTCGATATGGGTCTAGTGAATATGAAAAAAAATTGATATTGGTTTGATACCACAGCAACAAAAATATAAGTCCTATGAAGCAAATATTGTGTAATTTCTTGTTTATAATTACTAAAAATTGCAGACAAACTCCTTCAAACTGTTTAAATTGCAAAAAAAAACGTTGCCAACGTTTCTGTACCGATATTTTTCCAACGTATTTGTTCAATTTAGACAGGCACACAAAGGACTATAGACACATCAGAGTTTGCCGACCTGTGAGTTAACAAAAGTTTAATCCCTGGGTATTAGAAATTGTGTAATTTATTGTTTGTTATTACCAAAAATTGCAGAATTCTGCACACTGTCTAATTTGCACAAAAATGTCTGCAATGTTTGGAAAAGTTGGAGGAGCTGGAGAGGACCCACTTTTACAAACATTGCCAACATATTTGTGCAATTAAAGCAGTGCTCTCTCTCTTTTGGAGCAAAAAAATGTGACTGAAGATCTGTAATTTTTGAAAATATTGGCCGTGAAAATAACAGACTGTATCGAAAAGGTATCTGAAAGTATTGAACATTTTTGAAAACCTACAAGATTTAAGTGTTAAAAGGGGAGACTGTTTTTTTAACAATAGCAACTTTGACTTCCTCTCCTCACACCTGGACCCCCCCCCCCCCCCCCTCCATTCCTCCCATTGGTCCCGCTCTGCACTCACTCTTCCCCTTTACTCCCCCTTTTCTTCCTCTTCTGGGAGTTGAGGCATTTGGAGCGGCTCACTCTGACACAGCTGGAGCTGCCCCAAGCCAAACTAACACACACACACACACACACACACACACACACACACACACACACACACACACACACACACACACACACACACACACACACAAACAGTTTGAGAGACTGGTATATACAGTGTACAGTACTCATGCAGAGTCAGATATAAACAAATGGTGGAGACAAATATACAGTTACACACAAACACACACTGCACATAAACACTGGATGGTTTAACCACACAGCCTCAGGCATACACACACATTGTTATAGTTGAACAAATCAGCTCACACACACACACACACACACACACACATATATTTAACACATGTGATAAACGCCACACAGACAGACGTGTAAATAACGTTGCGGCCACATCAGAGCGATACTTGGGATCATTATGACTCACAAATGTTTCACAACACTTGAAGTCTAAGGTTTTTGGACTCGTCGTGGTTTAACCTCGTCACTGAAAGGTTTATCAGCTGATCAGAGGCCTGAGCGCAGAGTCAGTGAGCCGTGTGATTACAGATGATCAGATGTGATGTGTCTTTATCATCATCTCATCATCTCTCATGAAGTGAACACTCACACACTTCTTCTCCCTTTTTCCCGCTTTCCTTCTCTTTTTTTTTTATCACCGCCTCCCCTTTTTTATTTTATTTTTTTTAAACTCCTTTGCCTTTCCTCTTGCCTTTTTCTCCCCCCTCTCTCTCTCTATGTCTCCCCCCTCTCTCCCCCTCTCTCCCCTTCTCTCTCTCTGTGGTTGGCAGTCTCCCTGGGACTCTGCACATTCCTGGCTGGAAAATCTGAAGCTTTGTCCAAACACCAGCTTCCAAGATCTGCCCAGAGAAATCCCACATGGCTGTTTCTACGCTACAGACCTCCCCCTCTCTCCTCCTCCACAGTCTCTCTGACTATTACTCCCATATCAAACTACTTCTCTCCATCTCTTTGTCTTCTCCTGTCGTTTTACCATCTTTAAGCTCGTGCACTGCGTCTCCTCTCCACTCACGCTGACCTCACGCTGAGAGAGCAGAATAACAGTTCAGAGTTTAACGTCCAGAGCACACTGAGCAGACATACATTCCTGCACCCCTCCACTGCCAGAGCTGAAGAAAAACAGATGGCTCATGCCTACACACTCAGTCTGTGTGAGTCTGTGTGTGTGTGTGTGTGTGTGTGTGTGTGTGTGTGTGTGTGTGTGTGAGGCCTGAACCACATTCACATCCATTAGATTAAAACAGCAGATCTGATCTACAATGCTTCAACACCACCCTGAGACACCCACATTAACTCAACTGTACGCACAATCACACAGATGCACATGCAGAAATCCTAACTGCCAAGTTTGATGCACCCTGAAAAACTTAAGCCAGACGTTTTCTGAAAATAAATGTGTGTAAAAGAAGCAGGTTTGAAATATTTCAGTCCTACATGTTAAAATAAATTTCCAACTCAGGATCAAATTTTCTGCATGAGCACTTCTCGTCCTGAATGCAAACAAAGATAAATGATTCAAACAGATGTCACTACGCAGGACAAAGATGGGAGTTAGTGATGCATTTTGGATGGTGAAGGCGGCGAAAGAGCATGCATTAAGTTTTATGCGTCTGTGCCTATTGCGTTCATGCGCTCATGAGAGTTGTAGATTGAAGAGTACATGCAGGTTTCTTGAAGTTCTTCCTTGCACAATCTAACCAATGTGCAGACTACTGTACACCAGTAAGATCCTGAACAGGTAGTCTGAACACTGGGATGACGGAGCAGGACTCTGATTCTCCAGCCGGCCTCGTCTTCTCCCACTCAGGTTCTTGTCCTGCATGAGGCGGAGGAGAGTCTGGAAAAGTTTTCCGCTTTTATTTTCTTCTTTATTTTATCCCGTGTCAGTGTTGGGTCTTGGTCGAGGGGTCTTGCCCACAACAGACGTCTTCTCCTGTGGGTGTCCCTCTTGATGTTGGTGTTTGTAGAGTCGAGCGTCCAGCGCTGTGTCCGGCGTAGTATCCAGTCTTGACGTGGCACTTTCACTCATTCGGTTCAGGATCTGCGCGCTCACTCAGGGAAGGCGTGAGGAGACTTGGGGAGTGAAGTAAGGAGAGAGAGTCAGGGAGGGACTGAGCCACCATATATGGGTTGATGGGACCCATGGGGACTCAACTTTGGACTAGTGTGCAGTTTCCTCCAGTTTCTCCTGCATGATCTCTCGTGCTCCTCTCCTCTATCCACCTATATCCCTCCTCTTTCTCTTTTCTTCATCTCTACTTTCTATTTCTACCCCATCACAGCACCCTGCCCGCCCCCCCCCCTGCCCATACTCCTCCCCTTTCGTCCAAAGCGATCCCAGATGTTGCCGTAAGAGCGCCAATCCCGTTCTGTCATTTTTTTTGAGCCTCTCTTACAGGAAGTGGGCCCCTTTGGAAAAAAGGAAAGAGGAATGAAGGAAGAGAGTCGTAGGGTTCAGGGGAGCACAGACAGAG
Source organism: Labrus bergylta (assembly GCF_963930695.1). Lineage (NCBI taxonomy): Eukaryota > Metazoa > Chordata > Actinopteri > Labriformes > Labridae > Labrus > Labrus bergylta. Next base: position 22,705,896 of record NC_089200.1, read on the forward strand.
GGAAGACTGACACACATGCGCAAACACACACACACACACACAGACAACATGCAGGGCGTTTTGGACATCCTCTTTTGCAGGCATTTCTTCCTGTTTCAAATTTTCCCGCTCTGCACCTCCTCCTTTAAGGGGCTGTCATAGTACCAGATTTTCAAACTCCAATATGATTCTAGTAAAAATCTAATGATATCAATACCTGATTGGATACAGCAAAAAAAAATTGAGGTCCTGGACACCAAAAATTTCGTAATTTTCCTGTCAAAATTGCACAATAACATTTGCAGTGTTTTACAAGAAATTTACAAGAAATTGCAACTCCTGCACACTGTCAACATATTTTTGCAATTTAGACAGCGCTATCTCTCTTTTGGTTAAAATATGAGATCTGAAGATTTCTTAAAGCTTCAGTACTTTTTGATGATTTGATCGTTAAAAATAACAGAAACCTTACCGTTTTAAAACATGTAGTATCAAAGAGTATTTAACATTTTGACAACCTTTCCTCCGTTTATGTTTTTCAAATCTCTCCTGAAGCCCCCTCCTCAGAGTGCAGCGCAAGGGAGCAGGCCGTAGAGCAAAGATTTGAGGGGGGGGAGGGCTCCACTTTAGGAGAAATGTTGTGTTAGAGTTTGAGTCTGAGTAATGACTTTCACATGTGAGCCTCCCTCCCTTCCCTCTCTCCCTGCTCGCCTCCTCCTTACTCGGCCTCCTCACTGTCTGCGTCTCCTCCAAACGCTCTCTGTCGTTCATGAGTCCCCGTGGTGATGACAGGCTGGAGACTTATGGCATCTCCCCTCCTCGTCCTCCCCCTGGCTGGTTGGTCTGTAGATAATGTGAGTCAGTGTGACGGGCCGACACGTCGTCTGATATGAACTCAGATGCTCTCCCGCTGACATTTCTTTTCTGCAGCTGAACCCTTTTGGCAGCTCCATTATTATAATATTAGCCGTATATTTCAACTGCAGCCCCCTGAGTGTTAGGTGTTTGATTTGTTTTTTCGCTCTCCGCACCTGTGTTACCTCTGTGTGATGTCATATTTCACCCTGCATACCTGTGTCAGACGGTATCTCTGTGTGTTCTCAGGAAAAGGAGAAGAAGTACATGCTCCCTCTGGACAACTTAAAGCTCAGAGACGTAGAGAAAAGCTTCATGTCGAGAGAGTTCGTCTTCGCTCTCTTCAACACAGAGCTCAGGTTGGTGTGTGTGTTTGTGAGTCAGAGAAGGGAATTGTGTTCTTGTCACCTGCTCGCTGAAGGTCCAGTGATATTTTACGTGGAAGGAGGAAAGGGAGGAGATGTCAGTGATGTCCTCCCTGCGACCTCCTCCTTTCAACTTTGACTCCTAAGCTGAGCGGATATCCAGTGGGTGAAGCAGTGGGCGGAGCTAAACAGCATGCCAGGCTGCTGAGGGCAGTGCTGTGTGTGTGTGTGTGTGTGTGTGTGTGTGTGTGTGTGTGTGTGTGTGTGTGTGTGTGTGTGTGTGTGTGTGTGTGTGTGTGTGTGTGTGTGTGTGTGTGTGTGTGTGTGTGTGTGTGTGTGTGTGTGTGTGTGTGTGTGTGTGTGTGTGTGTGTGACAGATCGAGAAACACACACAGACAAAGCATCAGAGAAAGAGAGAGGGTTTAGGAAGGCTGGCTGACTGTAGCAGAACATGTGGGCTTTGTTTATAATTCAGCTGCATTCAGACACACAAACCAAACCTATGTGTGTGTTTGTGCATGTATGTGTGTGCGCGCGTGTGTGTTTCCATGTATGTGTGTGTGCGTGTGTGTTTGCAGACCACAGCATACCGACGGCAGGCTCATTAAGCAGCTAATCAAAGCCAGAGAGTTGGATCAGAGATGAGGCAGCTCTTGTTTGGAAAGAATTGCTCGACTCACCACAAGAAATGGGGAGTGGGGATATGGCGTGGGGGGGGGTGGGGAGGCAAGTTGGACGATGGGGTTAAGGAGAGAGAGAGAGAGAGAGAGAGAGAGTATCAGAGCCATCAGCCAGGAATGTGTCAGACTCAGTCCTATGGCGCCCCCCTCCTTTTCCTGCAACCTCTCTGTTTCTCTTTCTGTGTGTGTGTGTGTGTGTGTGTGTGTGTGTGTGTGGGGGGGGGGGGGGGGGGAACAGACATTGCAGTGGTTTTGTCTGACAGAAATCAAAAACCTCAGGAAACTCTTCACATCCAGACTGTAAGTCAGTGCAGAAAGAAAAGAGTCAGACAGAGTGTCCACGAGAAACAAAGAGTTAATGTAAGCGTCCCGTTCTCGCTGTAATAGCGCTGTAGTTTTGTCATGTTTGGCTCGACTCCTCTGTTAGCCACCACACCCTGACTTATTAGCCTCACCCAACTGAGTCCAGCACAATCTGACAGTTGGTTCTTCAATTTTGTTCCTAAAGTCTTTTCCTCTGTTTCCCTCTCTCGTTCTATCTCTCTCTCACACACAAACACTCACGCAGAGGTTTCACATATTTGAGGTTGATCGCTCTGTGTTCTGAACGTGAGAAGCGAACTACAAAAGGAGGAAAGAAACAACGGAGTGATTAAAGAAAAATGTTTAACAGATGGGCCGCAGCCCGCTCCATATACTCCGCTTGTTTCTGATTCTGCTGCTCCACAGAAGAGAGCAGGGATGGAAGGATGATGATGGTGAGGAGAGGAGGAGAAAAAGAAAGAGAGAGGAGACAGAGAGAGGGGGGGAGTTGTGTGAAAACAGATGATGGAGATAGAAAGAAACGGTTTTATTGTGTGTCTAAATGTTTTTGTGTGTGAATCTCTTGTACTTCTGTTTGTCGTTTGCATTTATTCTTCTTTTTGTGTGTAAATAATGCTACCAAATTCTGGGAAGAGCAGAGCTGTAAAAGCTCTTTCACTATTAAGGACCTGTGTTCAGTCTGTTGTCAAGCACTTTTACACTAAACCCTCTGACTTTTTTCCCCTCGATCAGCCGTTCACTCACTATCCAGGAATGAGACCCAGGTCATTGAGTGCATGGTTTAGATACATTACACCAGGATGCACTATTCTAAGTCAGTCGTTTTAGATTTTTTGCTTTTTGCCTTTATTTAGATAGGACAGTAGATAAAGAGAGTGGGGAACGGCATGCGGGAAAGTAGCCACAGGCTGGACTTAAATCCAGGCCGCCCATTTGGACTATAGCCTCTTATTGATTCTTGATTCTCATATTTTTTGGAGAGTAAAAAGAATAAGGAATATTTCACAAACATAAATGAGGCGACCTTCATTGTTGGTACTTTAAGGCTCTCCAGAGTGCACTGTCAACTGTGATTTTTATTTTACCCTTTCATATTTAAAACTCAATATTACTCTTTCTTATTAGGAGAGATCAACAAAAATAATTAAAAAACAAAACTATTTACATATTTAATGGAAAAATATTTCAAAAATATAATAGAATATTTTTGGTTTCATAATCGATGTTGTTAGTTATTCTGTTAGCAGTTTCAGATGTGCTATGATTGCACAAATATCAAACAAGGTTAAAATCTTTGGATGTTACTTTGAAAAAGTAGATATGAATAAAGTAATTTGGAGACCTAATTGATGCTGACTTGACAGGGACAATGGAGTTTAACCCCTTCACCACAAATCTTCTGACATCCCTCCTCCTTTCTCCTAATTCACTCATCACTAGAGTGAGTTTCTGCTCTTCAGGGAGGAGAGGTGCTCTCTGAACTCTTATCTGAGAAAAATATACGTTTGAAATATGTAGACTACTGAACCTTAAATGCTCCATCATATTGGATGTGTTACACTTTGTTGTATCATTGTTGTTTTTTTGTGTAGCTCATACCGCTCTTTGATCACCTGCTGCGATCCTCTTTTCACAACTTCTTTTTACATACTTGGTCACAAATGACGTAATGTATGTCAGTACAGCAGGTCCTGGCAGATAATACAACTTTTATGGATGGCAAGATTCTCACCGGTTCAATCCTGAAAGATTTAAGTTGTTGTTTGGAACAGAAAAGAGAAAAAAGAGAAAATCTAATCCACCAGTCTCAGAAATAATTTTATACCCCACCCTACTATTAGTTATTCAGCCCCAAAATATGTTGTGAAACAGGCCTCCAATAGCATTCAGAATTAAAACCTACACATAACATAAACTCACAAAAACAAGGTAAAGGCTTTTTTTTCTACAGTTCAAACTGAAAGGAGCTTATACCTCGTAAAATAATGTAAGACCACAGATTACTGTGCTGCTCTTTTATGATCAGGAATGTTTGAGTTCACAGAAAGCAGCTTTCCAAGAACTCGTGCAGAAAGGGAATCTCGAGCTGAGAGAAGAGAACAAACATTAATCCTCCATGTTGTTTGTGGTACCGTTATTTTTAACTCCTCGACACTAACTGATAACAGCTGATTGGAGTCTTATCAGATGTGACAGCTCTGGGAGAGAAGTGATGATCAAACATGTGACACAGCATAAAGCTCAGTCTGTCAGTGATTAGAAAGCAACACTTTTACTTTCCTCTTTTCCCACAAGACCACGAACAAGACCCGTTTTATTTCTGCTGGAAGTTTGACAGAATTTAGTTAAAAATGGCAAAAACTTCCAAGGCATTGAGATGCAGCCATAACACGTTTTTACCATGGACCGTACACAAATATGGATGTTAAACGTTGTTAAATAATGAAGCCAAAATACCCCTGCACAGGGGCTGGTGATCTAATTTTGAGCCAAGAAATGTGCAGAAGGCCGCTGGCTGTATCTGGTGGAAATGGCGCCCTGCCCCTTCCTCTGAACAATACAGACATTAAGGTTCCTGCTAAAAGGTCAAAGGTCCCTCAGGTGGGTTCAGTCCACATCAGAACAGATTACGGTTATGGAAAGTTTAATGACTCTTTTGTTAGTGTCTGTTACATTTCCTCTCGCTGTCCCTCCTCTATTCTTATAATCCAGTGCACCCAGCAACGCAGGGTCCTCATTTGTCAACAGAGCTGTCAATCATGGTGTTATACTCCTTTTTATATCATCAAATAACTAATTACATCTAAACTTCTCAGAAAAATTAACACTTGGAAATAAATCAGCATGAAAAGAACTAACTTATAAGACAGAAACCATGTTTGTGAAAAATTTATGTGGCGTGTATTTTGATTTTATAGTTTGACCCATGTCTCATCTGTTAACATGGGGGAGGTGGAGTTTATGACCTATAGTGCAGCCTGTCAGCCGGGGGAGTTCTGAATGTTTTGGCTTCACTTACCAAAGACATATATTTGTACAGGTGTTATATCATATACTTTTACTTGTATAATGTTAATTTTACTCTAATTAAGTTGCTTGTTAGCCTATGACCTGTACTGCAGCCAGTCAGAAAAAGAGAAGTCCTAGACACCCAATATGGGGACATTTCATGTTTTTAATTATCAAAAATTGCAGGCAAACTCCTGCACATTTTCTTAATTTCACATGTACGTTGGCCTATCTAGCTCCTCCCACTTTTCCAAACATTGCCAACGTAGTTGTGCAATTTAGACAGTGCTTTCTTTCTTTTGGTTGAAAAAAACAAGAAAGAAGATCTGTAGCTTTTGTTTTTTCAAAGCTGTGATACTTTTTCAAAATGAAAGATTGCCTCATTTTAACTGTCATGGTATCAAAAAGTATTGATCATTTTGACCACCTTAGTGGAAGGTGTAGCTGCTGTGGTTGTTGTGTTGTCGTACCAGTCTGACATGTTCCTGTGTCTCTGCAGGAACGTGTATAAGGACTACAAGAGTCTCGATCTGGCCTGCAGCTCTCAGGAGCAGCTCGACGGCTGGAAGGCGTCTCTGCTGCAGGCCGGAGTTTACCCCGAGAGAGTCACTGTCAGTACACCTGTCTGCACCTCACCTCACTTTACCTGTGTGCTGTGTGAACTCAGAGAGCATGTGCAGACTTTAAACTCCCCCTGTCCTTCTCTCCGTGCTCCCCCCTCTCCTCTTCTTCCAGAGAGAAATAGAGTCCCCCACCCCTTTATCCCGCTCTGTCGTTGGCTCCTCAGAGCAGCATTCTCTGCACATGATGTCACTGCAACATGTGCGTGTGTGTGTGTGTGTGTTCCAGTCTGTTTCTAATCAGCAATTCCTCGTCCCTCACAACCCCCTCCCCTTTACTTTCTCCCCCCTCCCTGCTCTCCCTGCTCCTCTCACAGCCTCTTTTTCTCCTCAGAGTTCAGAAAGGACGACAAGATATGAACACACTCACAAAAACACACACACAAGACACAACTCTACAGCCTCACACAGCTCACACATCTCTATCAGCATGAAGTGACCACAGCATGTTACTCCCCACTTGTTAAAAGCTCCTTCGTGTGTTTGTGATTGTTTTAATCTGTGTACCAGTTGTTCTTTTAATATTACATTGAGAATCAACAACCAGTAAATTAAAAAAGGATTTGTTTTCCGTTACCAAAAGATTTGATTTTAATTTGAATGCATGTTGAAAGAACGAATAAAACACGGATCGTATTTGTGTGTGCACCTCCCTCAGGTGGACGAGCAGGAGAACGGAGCTCCTGAGAACCTCTCAGACCCTCAGCTGGAGCGTCAGGTGGAGACGATCCGCAGCCTGGTCGAGTCCTACATGAGCATCATCTATAAGACCATCAAGGACTTAATGCCAAAGACCATCATGCACCTGATGGTCAACAGTGTGAGCGCCATCAGAGTCTGACGTCATTTAACATGTCTGTATTTAAAAGGGTAGTCGAGTCTGCGTAGTATAAGTGTGGTTGTAGGAGGTTCCAAAATTTTGGGTATTTTTTAACCAGAGTGAAAAACTGAGCAGTTCGGACATCAGACAGTTCAAAACATTTGATAGTACAAAACAATTGACAGAACAGAATAACGGAACTATACAAACATGTTTAAAAAGCGCTTCACAGACTTTTGGACCAAAAAAAAAGGCACACATTCACGACCAACTGAAAACGGCTCCTCAACCCACTTTTGGTTCACAACCAACGAGTTTAAAACCACTGCTTTACAACACCACTACTGGCTGTATTAACACTGTAAGGAAACAGGAAGCAGGTTTTAAGTCATTATCATAAAACTTTTTGGCGTCGCTCCATTTTTGAAGAATTTGAAAACCTTCTGACTTGTCTCCTCAGTGAATGATCTAATATGAATAATAGAATCTTAGTATGATCTGAGTACAACTAGTCTTTACTCCATTTGTAATCCATGTGTGCTGCCTCTCTGCAGATGAAGGAGTTCATCAGCTCAGAGCTCCTGGCTCAGCTCTACGCTCTGGGAGAAGGAGCAGCTCTGATGGACGAGTCCGCGGAGCAGCAACAGCACCGCCAGGAGGTGCTCCTCAAACATGTCGCCCTGAAGGAGGCTCTGTCTGTCATTGGACAGATCTCAACCTCCACTTGCACCACCCCTCTGCCTCCACCTGTGGACTCCTCTTGGATCCAGCCCTCAAGGTACACAAACACACACACACACACACACACACACACACACACACACACACACACACACACACACACACACACACACACACACACACACACACACACACACACACACACACACACACACACACACACACACACACCTCAGAGGTATTCACAGTGTTTCTGTCATTTCTGCTCCTCCTTTCCCCTTAGTGTTGTTCCTCAGAGGGCATCAAGCAGAAGGGGTCGAGGTATCGCACCATCTGCACCTCACCTGCCCCCCCACACTGGACCCACTGCCTCTTCAAGCACTGATGGCCTTACGAAGCTCCCTAGTCAAGCCCACCGGCCTCCACCCAGCGTGCCGAGGTGACTCTGAAACTTGCAAAAAGTCTTTGAGCAATTTAGACAGTGTGCAGGAGCATGCCTGCAATTACTTGCGATTAAACCCAAGAAATCATCAAAAACTAGGTGTCTGGGACTTTTAATTTTTATTGCCATGGTAACAAAAAGGTATTAATTTCATTAGATTTTTACTAGAATCATATCAAAGTTTAAAAATGTGGAATGGAGACAACCCTTCAACACGCACCCAGGCACACACACACACACACACACACACACACACACACAGGCAGCAGAGGGAGCTGGGTGGGGGTCTTCTGGAAAATGTGTTTCTCATATATTGTTTCCCATCAGCCCCGGCAGTCAGGACTCCTCTATGAGCAGCCAGAGCAAACAGGTCGAGCTCCTCCACTCCGTCCATCATCCCCCTTTCCTCCTCCTCCTTTCCTCTTTTCCTCTATGTCTTATTCCCCTTCTCCTCCTACTCTCCATCTTCATACCTCACTCCTCTCCCTCTCCATCTTCATCCCCCTCTCCTTCGACTCCTCTGTCTTCACCCCCCTCTCCTTCTCACCTCCTATTTTTCCTTCATCCCCCTCTCCTCCTCTTCTTCCTGCATGGATGTCTTTCAGTGCCTCCCCAGTTTTTTCTCCTCTCCTCCTCCTCCTCTACATCTTCATACCCCTCTCCTCTTCTTCTCCTCTTCCTCTCCGTCCATTTCCCCCTCTCTTCTTCCTCTCTGTCCTTATCCCCCTCTCCTTATCCCCCTCTCCTTCTCCCCCTCCTCCTTCATGCATGTGTTTTATTGCCTCCCCAGTTTTCCTTCTTGCAGTCACAGTTATTTTCCCTTTTTCTTTTTCTTGAACATTTCTCCTCTCCTCCTCCTTCACGGTTCCTCCTCTGCTTTTGGCGCGCCTCTCCTCTTTCTCTCTGCCTCATTTCCTCTCTGCTCTCTGACGGTTCTTTAGGTTCTTTCCCTCATACGGACTCCTTCCATCCGACCCTGTGAACCCTTTTCTGTTTCTGTCTGTTACCTATAGACGTTACCCCGCACAGGAACATCCAGAAAGTCTAGTTTTCTCACCGTGGTAAAGTTTTTGGACACACTGTGTTACAGTCAGAGTGTCACATTGTTGGAAATACAGAATAAAGATCCAACATCTGGATTTACTTCTTCTACTGTTACTAATAATGCTGTTAATGTTAGCATTGTTTAACCCTTTTCTTGACTCCTCTTCTTTCGAGGTTTGAAAAATCTGCAGATGTTGACGTTGGAATAAATAGGAATATTTTTATCCTGTAATGAACTGAATGCCTTTTAAAGTTTCAGTTCTCACCAGTAAAAACAGCACGGCAAACAGGCCAAGTTTATTCATTATAATCAGAGGATCAGAGGATAGAAAAAACAAAAACTAAGATGTAGCCACCTTGATGTCACACATGCGTTTTTAGCAACTTTTTTAATCAATCAATTTTTACTTTGACACCATCGATTCATAATGAAAAACATTATCTGCAGACACTTTGCATGAAGAGCAGGCCTAGACCGCCACACTCTTGTATTATATTATGTTATATTATTTACAAAGACCCAACACTAAAACCATGATGAGCACAGACCTTGAGTTTTGTTATTTTAGCTGCTACCATCTTGGTAATTGAGCCACAAGTGATATTATAAGGGTAAGAGGGTGGAGCTGGGTTAGCAAACAGCAAGTTATCAAAGTTACACAGTTAAGACACAATACTAATTCATTAGCTTACAAGCCAAGTAGGGTTCTCACAGACACAGATAGCTGCTAATTGCTGTTAACATGTTAATAAAATAAAGTTATGAAGTGACTGAGAGTGGAGGACTTGCTGAAACAGGTATGACCCTCACCTTTTGGAAAGATGGACGTGAAGCCCCTTGCTGGTTTGTTTGCAGTTTAGAAAGTTTCTGGTTTGGTATTTTGGCTGACATTTTGGTTTCCTGGAGCCAGCAATGACCAGATTTGGAGAAGAGGGCAGGGCTGAAGAGGAGGGAAGTGTCCATATTTGAAGATGTGGGAGAAGTGCAAAGGTTTCCAACCCCTCCCCTTTTCCAAACATGGGTACACCCCCTCCTATCCAGCCCCGCCCACTTATCCAAATGTGTTACTTCTTGAAACATATAAATAAACTAAAATGTTTATGTTGCTGGTTAAAGTTTGTGTTCTGTTTATGGTGTTAAAAAAACTGTGATGTGATCTCTGCAGGAGGAGTCCTCCAGCTATCCCACATGCAAAATAACCGACCATCCTGCACAGGATTCAGGACTCCATTACCCATGTGCCCCGGCTGCAACTGAATGGAATAATGTGTAATCCAGCTGCAGCTCGATGCTCCTCTGGGAGTCTGTAGGATCCACAGATACTGTTTTCTACATCAGATGTGAATGTCTGCTGCCTCCTCACAGGGCTGAACTCTGTACATAAAAATACTGACTTATATCACTTTTAGAAAATACACATGCACTATTTTTTACTGTTTTTGAATAAACAGGTGTTCTATTTTTCAACATTTATCCTGATTTTTCATTATTTACAGGTTTGCAGGAATAAAATAGATGATAACGACCTGTTCCTACTTCCTACTAAGAGCTCTTTTTGCAAATTAGTCATATTGCTTCCTCTGAAAAAACAGCATCAGGATATCAGAATTTTTAATGATTTGATATTTTTCAACGCCTCCTGTTTTAAAACAATATAATCATATGGACAGGTACAGTCATATTTTGCGGGACCGGTTTTTTAATGCCTCTGCCTCAGGTCATGTGCCACCAGCTGTACTGTAGCCCTCCTCATTAGAGTTTTCATGTTGGAAATTTAAACTTTGATAAGATTATTGTAAAAATTAAAAATCAAAGGATAACGATACTTGTGACAATACATCAGCAACAAACATAGAAGTCCAAGGATCAGGAGCTTTGGTTTAAAACGACAGAAGAACTGTAGTCTTTTCTTGTGTACGTTTTGGTACTCTTTGATACTCTCTGTTATTAAAATAACAGATTGTATCAATTTAAAACGAGGTATTGAAAAGTATCAACGTTTTGACAGTTTTAACAACCTTGGTAAATGTTGCACGAGGTGAGGGAGTTCTGAGAAAGCCTTAGACATCTGACATTGGATGGTTTCTTGTTTTTAATTACCCAAAGTGCAGGCAAACTCCTGCATGGTCTATATAAAAACTTCTCATGAACCTTTTTCATTAGCACAAAAAATGTTCTTGTAATTACGCAAAACTTTTTCATGAGCACAAAAAAAGTTGTTGGCACAAAAAATGTTCTCTTAAGTAGGTAAAACTTCGGTACTGAAACATTGCCAATGTAGTTTGCAGGACTTTGGACTGATGTTTGTTGCCATGGTATCAAACCGGTATTGATATTTGATATTTCCTAGAATCATATCTACGGTTTTGGTGACAGCCTCCAGTCTTCACACTACATGCATTTATATTTAATATGTTTTTAAAGTACTTCATTTAGTTTGTGAGAGAGCTCTATGTGTTCATTGACACCAGCTGAGTGTTGTGTGTACATTAAAGAATTACAAAATTGTTCCATGTATCTAAAGGGTCAACATCAGTCTCAGTTACTCTTTTAAAAAAATCAGATCCAGCCTGTGAAGAAATAAACTTATACAACAGTTTGGCTGGAAAAACAACAGCTTTAATCCTTCAGAGTGAGTCACGACACAGAATCCCCTCCTGAGAGCAAAATGAAGGATTTTCTGTTCAGTCAGAAGAAATGTTAAAAGTTCCCATGCAGCTTGATTCTGAAAAAGCAGAAAGTTGGGGAGGAGGAAACTGAAGATATGCATTTTCAATTCTCAGTATCTAAATCACACACAAAAAAACATCTGCTCATAGGTCATGTGTTCATGGAGGAGGGACACTAAAACATGAAACACCACCAAGGGCAAGATGAGTCATCACCAGGGATTTTTTCCACCTAGAAAACCAGAAGTGTTATTAGGAAAATACGGTGGCCCTGAAGGTCAACACCAGAAACATTTCATGACAAAATAAAAATATTTCCTAAAACGCAAAAACAGTTATAAGAGGCTGTTTGTACGTCTCCTCAAATATTTTAGCTTTATTTTTTGGGCATTTAATGAATTTTGCTTAGCGTTTTATTAAATGTTTTTTCTTTTAAGTGACATTTGTTTTGTGTTTTTTGCAATATTTTTTGTGTATTTAAAAAAGAAATGCACTGAGGGACATATTTTAGCATTTCATGAAATATTTTTGGATTTTGTGACTTTTTTTTATGTTCAGTGAATTTTAATTTTTCCAGTTGACCTTCAGGGCCACCGTAAGAAAAAACCTAGAAGACGTGCTTGTTTGTTTGAGTTCTGAAGCACGTGATGATCACGGCAAAACAGGTCATTAAAAAACTGAAACATCTATGTCATTGAAGAAGTGTAACCGAAGACTCTTGTTTTGGATTTGTTTTGGCACTTTTAAGTAGAAAATCATTTTTAAAAGCCTTACATGCTTATCAAACACGGTGTGATGACACTGATGTATATGATACAATATGAAACAAAGCACTTTATTTTCCACTTTGGGAAATTTGTCTTAGACTCAGGTGCTGCAAACAACATACCAATGATGAAAACTTAGATATTAACCGTGGGCTAGCCTTACCAAAAAATGACCTATGTTGGTTCTTATGCTGCTTTCATGTGGTGTACATGAACACGTGCTCAAGTCGGAACAACAACTCGGAAACTTGGAAAAGAATGAGTTGCCCGACTTACCGACTTGATGTCAAAATATGTTTTTTTTTGTGAACATACTTTTTATTAATTCACTTATTGCACATCAACTTTTTGCTCAAATATAGGCCTAACTATTAACGGTTACATTCCACAGATCTTCTTTGTATCATCAACGCTGATTTGTGCCATTTTAACAGCATTCCGACTTTCCGAACTGAACGACTTCCGAACTCCAAAACTTGGGACCACCCGAGTAGCAAATGAGTGCAGTATTACACAAGTCCCGTCTCTGACAGGCTAAATAGTACGAAGCCCCCGAAGTCCTGAAAAGTAAAAATATATATATATATATCTTGTGTGCACAAGATAATTGTGACTATCTCAATAAATAATTTGAAATTAATTTGCCTCGGCAAATTGTTTAGTTCAGCCTTATGGAGATAACGCAACATAACTGAAATGTTATAACGTAATAAAAAAGTTATAATATAATACCTTAGAATTTCATAAAAAGGAAGTTGCTGCTTTAACTCACTGCAGGTTAACAAAACGTACTGTTTTAAGTTATTTTTAAACATTACTTGAAAAATACAAACACTGAATTCCTAACCCTTTACTCAAGGGTTACATATTGAGGGTACTTAGAAAAATGAAAAAACTCTGTTCTCATGTTTGTATGTGTACGTGTTAATAAAGTAAGTTACAGTACAATTCTATAACTTGTAGAAAATGGGTTTTTTGAAAGTATTTGACTGAAGTGCTTTGGCAAACCTTACTTATTGACATTCGTATCAATATGTAGGCTACATACATAATTATCTTGTGCGCACAAAATATTTGTTTTTTTACTTTTTTAAACTTAAAATACAATCACAGTGTAGGATTTTTGGGGTTTGAACGTGGGGTGGCCAATCAGATTTCAAGGGGGGCCCATGCCACACATCTGGACACGCCCATGGTGTCATATCATCAACATCGACATTTTAGACTAGCGAGTCAGCATCAGCAATCATCAACCCATAGTGATAAAAACACTTCACCTGTTTCAGAACGACACAACGCATTCAAAAAGATTCGATTTTATAAGCAGAAAATATTTATCAATTCACTTTGAAAGTTAGTCTACACTTTGTTGTGGATTAAAACTGTGAACATACGAAAAGGTTCCCTTTGTGAATAAAGAGACTTGTTAATGTTCTTATTATAAAAATATCAAATTTAAAACTCGAAAAGGATCAATGAACTTCTAATTTATATCAAAACCGCATAACAATAAAACCAAGATAATTTTTAATAAAAATAATAATAATAGTAATACTAATTAGGCTACTAAAACGATCCCAGACGTACAGCGTGACGTCGGGTTTACGTCACACCTCCCCGTATCTTAACATCCTCCGGTCCTCCGAGCAGCGGGGAGCCGTTCAGCCTCAGCCCGACTGAACCTTGTTAGAGTCGGGCTACTCTGTGAGAGATGGCGCCTCTCCAGCTCTCCAAGCGGGAGACAAAACCAGCTTTAACCCCGCTGAGCAAGAAGCCGAGAGGAGAAGTGAAGGTACGCCACCTAGCGACCAACACACACACTGCAGACACACACAGTCTGCTGGTGAATCATCACATATTTGATTTCTTATTCACGGAACAAAGTGTTCACAGGGCGGAGTGTCACTGAAGTATTTTGTTATTTTATATATTTTGTTTTTAGATTATGTTAAAAGGAAAGCAAACAGGAGAAAAGCCGATGTGTCAAGAGTTAATGATTTTATATCAAAACAAAAGTTTGAACGCTACAACGGTTACACACATTTAAAAGATGGCGCCCTCTGCTGCCCCCTGTGGGCTGAAGCTTTAAACCTGTAAGACATCTCAACAGGTGTTTCCAACCAGCTGACACAACCTGTGTGACGTCACTGATCAGGCTGTGGTCTATAAGTCACAACAAAGTGGTTTTATGTTTCTGCAGAAACCAAAGAAACACGTTTTTTGTCATTTGTTTACTACTGGTTAAACCTATATTCACTTATTCATTTTCAGTAATAATTGTTTGTGTTTCCTTTCTCAAAAATGTTCAACAATATATAAAACAAATGTATCAATCTGATAACTAAAAAGCTATAAAAAGCCTGGGCATATAGGCTAGTGCACTAAATATATTTGTGTAACATAACAAACATACCACTGGCCATTCTGCGTCCTTGTTCATAAAGCTTATGAAAAAAAGATAATAATTATAAGAAGAAGAACTGTAAATCATTTATTTTGAGCTTATAATGGATAATATAAAATGTTTTTTCCCTTATTTTATATATTTTTACATTTTAATTTTGTTTCACTTTATTGAGCTCTTGAGAGGTTCTTCTGTACTTTGAATGTATCTGATATATATATAATGATATATATATATATTATATATATATAATATGTAGATCTCATGGCTGGGAAAGTTTCTTAACATTCCACTACTCTTCTATATTATATTTGTACATGTAATTTATATTTATTACATTGATTTTATGTTCCTAATGTGTATCATTCTTGGCTGGAAAGGTACTATTTTACGATGTATTATTGTTTATGTGAACAATGTGGAATTAAAAAGCAGCTTCAAAACATTTCAAATAATAACATTTCAAATAACTTTCACGCACACTTCTCTTACAAATATATATTTATTAGAGAATCAAAAAGTAATAGCCATAACGGACCAAAGTTAAAGAATGAATTGATCCAAAGTTTGGGGCCGGATAGCAAAAGTCAGAAAAAAACATGGACAACCCTGTTGATCCTTAAAGGTTAAAAATAACGATATTTAGGATTTCATATTTTTATTTATCTCATTAAAAAGAAACACAACTGAAGATCAGTTTTCCTGACTCTCAGAACAAAGACTCAAAGCCTTCACGTCTCTGACAGTCGGCTTAATGTGACGCCTCCGAGGTTACAGCCTGTCCTGATCAGCCTTATAGTGGTTTATACCTCAATATTTACAGTCTATGCTTTATCTGAGTCATCATGAGAAACTAGCAGCAAACATACACTCATTAAAAAAGTTAATTACATCAATAATATGCTTTCCCTCCTTAAAAAAAAACAACGTAAAAAAATTCAAGTGAACTCGATCTGACGGTCTAAAATAAAAAAATAAAGCATCATGAAGCTTTGATTTCTTTATTAGTGTATCAAACTGGGATCCAGTTTAAATTGAGCTTCTGCTAGTTATTCAACTTTTTATTCAAAACTTTTAATAAATATAGGTTGGTTATCATGACCACCAACATTTTTTAATACAAGCAAAAACATCAAATGATATCAATACCGGTTTCAACATCACAAAAATAAAAATATGAATTCTGTAGCACCCAGTATTGGGTAATATCTTGTTGTTTTTAAATATCACAAGTTGAGGCTTTGAGATTTTTAGTTCATTCCTCTCCTACACAGCTGTCTGATGAAACATGTATTTTTAAGTTTCTGTACTTTTTGATAATATTGATCATTAAAATAAAACTGACAGAGACTTTATCAACTCGTGGTATTTAAACATAACTGAGTATTGAAAAACCTTATAAGAAAACATTTTATATAATTTCAAAACCCTTTAAAAATATATTCATTTACACACACACAACAGTAGATCAGTTAAACACGGTTAAACATCGCTGATATGAACCTGGAACAGAATAACAAGTGTTCAGTGTTTAGAGTACCAGATTTTAAATCTGTGATACAAATGTAGTAACAATCAAATGATATCAATACCTCTTTGATACCACAGCAACAAAAATAGAAGTCCTAGACACCCAATGTTAGAAAATGTATTGTTTTTAATTAGCATAAAAATCAGCTGAGATCATGCACACTGTCTCAAACACACAGACGACGCATTTGTACAATTCAGACAGTGTGCGGGAGCTTTTTCTTAAATCTGACTGAAGACCTGTGGCTTTTTTATTAAGCTTTGGTGCCTTTTGATACGATCTATCATTAAATAACAGAGACTGTATTGTTTCAGAACATGTGATATCAAAAAGTATCAAAGTTATTTTGTCTGCCTCAGTCAGTATTTCACGAGGGGAAATAAAATCATCAACACTTCAGAGATGAACATTAAAAACTTCTTCATGATCTCTGCTCGAATATAATGAGGAGTGTTCACATGATGAAACTGTGAATTATCATGATGACGGTCAATGAGTTCATAGTTAGTCCTTTAGTTTAACCCTTTGTGTCTCTGACTGTGTGGGTCAGTTCAACAAGTTCAGGTCCTCGTGGATCTCCGCCTCGTCCCACGGTCCCTGGATGTTGTCTTTGTGTCTCTGCAGACGCACTAACAGGAGGGGGCACAGCAGAGTCACACTCCCTAAAGCCAGGGCTAAGAGAACGGCGCCTCCTGGTGACTGAGACCCCAGACCCCCAACTCCTCCAACACACACTCCCACACAGAGCGCTGTGAAGTGTGTGGGATTGTTCTCCCGGAGCCTCTGCAGCAGGCAGGGCCACAGGGCAAACACCTCGAGGGCACAGCTCAGCATGGCAAAGGTGTGCAGAGCTCCAGGTAACCTGGACGCCAAACACACTGAGGCGAACAGGGCTGCGTTCAGGGAAAGGCTGCCAGGGGGGGAGGGGTGAGCATAGGGGAAGGACACCAGGTGTGCGAGCAGCATCACAGCGGACATGGCGTACACGGTGTCGGTGCTCACCGACTCTGTGAGCGTCTTTAGAACCGGAGAGAAACCAAACGTGAAGGAGAGAAAGATGGCGGCGCTCTGCAGGTCAGCCAGACGAGTCCGAGTCTCACAGCCTGACTCGACCTGAACCGTCAGGGACTGGTAGAGTCCATAACCGAGCAGAGCGCATAGCAGGCTGCTCCACAGGAGAGTCTCAGGAGACAGCAGACCCTGAGAGCAGAGCAGAGATTTGAGTTTATCAGGCGCACCAGTTTCAAATATCCTCACAAAAAAAATTATTCTGATAATGTTTAAGTGAACATTTTCAGGATACTCTGAAAACTTCCAGTATTATCAAGCAATACATTGTGATAATATTTATATCAATCAATTCAGAAAAACAACCATTGTGGTCAAATTTTTGCCCAGAACTGGAAAAGTGTTTGACCTATGAGGAGCACTTCTGAAGCGTACCTGCTCCATGTAAAGCCACAGGGAGATAAAAATGGCGACACAGGACAGCTGCTGTCCCACAAAGCCCGCCTCCTTCACCACAGCCCAGTATCTGTAATGTCTGAGCCCCTCGTTCCTCCGTAACTCCTCCAGGAAACGCCGGTCTACGTAGTTATCAGGGAACGGCTGACGCTCCCAGAGGACCTTCCTCCAGGGCACCGCTGTACCCGGGGCCCCATCTGGCCCCATCACCCTGAACACACAAGATGTTAACTCATCGGCAGCTCAAAGTTACAGGCAAAAACAACAAGAATTAAGATCCAGGCTCACTCTGTGTCGACCGGTTTCTAAGATTTATTTCTCGACAGAAAAATATCATATGAACAGTTTTTTCCCCCCTAACAGGTCACATTAATACAGCATCATTTAGAAGCAGGAAATACAGTGTACTGCAGCATATGGTAAATATACTGATACATACATAAGCACCTGCTAAGACAGTATTACAGTGAAGACAAGCTGCACCTGTGTGTGTGTGTGTGTGTGTGTGTGTGTGTGTGTGTGTGTGTGTGTGTGTGTGTGTGTGTGTGTGTGTGTGTGTGTGTGTGTGTGTGTGTGTGTGTGTGTGTGTGTGTGTGTGTGTGTTCAAAGAGTGGTGACGTCTCGTGTCAGAAACGAATACCTCTCCGTTTAGTTTCAAATTAAAAACATATCTGATGAGAATTTTTTACGTTTTGTTGACAAAAAATAGAAACAAATAGATATTTGTTTAAAACACTTTCCGTTCTCAACATCAGTAAACAACGACAAACTGATGCACTCGGCTGAAAGTCACCAGATAACACGGTCACATTTTGAACCGCAACACTGAACACCTGTAATGTCACCCCAAACATCGTACTTTGGAGGCTAATCTGCTAACCCTTTCCGACAAGTCATGTTCATCATTGAATTAAATATCAATCGGCTGATCTGATAAGAGTAAAAAATGATCCGTATTTTATCATTCTGACGGTGTCAGTGAGCCGTAACCAGATCAACCGGAGGACTGTTTTGACAGCTTAACGGAGAAGCTAGTACTCATACTTCATGTGTCTTTGACACAGCGATAAAAAGTCATATGTGAGTTAAACGTGTCTCCAAGATTGGCAACACGTTTGAAGCCTGTTAAACTACCTCGAAAATGTCTGAAAATGTTTATTTTCACCTACCTGAACTTGTATTGAGATCAGCTCCGATACTACTACAATCTCAACATGTTTTTAGCCCGGAAGTATAGCTCTTTGTTACAGAGCTCACAGCGCCCCCTCTGGTGGACATCAGCACCTGTCTGTCAAATTCATACTGATCATAACCTTGGTTTATCAGTAGCTCATTTATACATTTACACAAAAAGAGGAGTCCTACTCAAGCAACTGGAACAAGTCTGAAGTATAGAGAACATCTGTTAATCATGTATCAAAAGGATATTGCAAAAATGTTTGATATGTGACTTGACCTGATGTCTCCTTCTTTAACAGGTGTCTGTGTTGAACATTTGTGGCCCCTTCTTAAGACCTACAAATGCACAACCTTACATTCTAGCAGACAGGTAACAAAGCCTTCTTAAATGAACCTGTTATCATGATGTTGAAAATTTGAGTCCTTTCGGGCAGTGTAATCTTTTCTCTGTCACTCAGCAGCATCCCAAAGCACAGACAGCGGTATGCTGTGAGTTTTGTGAGGATCAAACCTGTGAGCTGCAGCTCAGGGACAAAGGACTCACAGAGCACGATGGTAAACTCTGCAACACCAAACAAAATATGATTTCCATCCTAAAATGTTGAACAAGAACAATTTTATAAAAAATAAAAATCTATTTTTCCAGATTAACAGGATAGAGCAGAGATAAAGTAGATATTTTTGTTTTTAATAAGAGGATGAAAAAGATAAATGCAAAAACATTTCACATGCTGCAAAAAACAGTTCAGAAAATGGAAAGGGTAGGACCACACTATTTGTTTCTTATTCGCCAAAACCAAAGTCCTTAGCAACAGTCAAACGTCAGAAGGTTTTTGCAGTAAGTGAAATGTTTTTTTTAGTTTAATGATGTGACTTAAGCATTTCAGGAAATGACTTGTGTTTCAAGATGTTGTTTATGTTGTTTCACAAAATGCTTTTGTGTCATTAATGTTTTTGCTTTTCACAAAAGTTTTTGCATTTCATTTCATTACATTTTTGTTTTCTTTGTAAAATATTTTTGTTTGTTTTAGCAGTTGGCCTTCAGGGCCACCACACAATAAGCTTCTGCTTGACCTCTTCCCTGTTTTGTTTTTGTAACCTATCTTGTTGTTTTCATATATTTTTTGTGTGCAATTAAAATTTCTGTGAAGAGTGTTTATCTAGTAATGAAACAGAATGAGGCTAATAATGTTTCCTCTTTAAGATCTACAAAAGCACACCAAACTAATAAAAGAGAAAAGGGATGATTTAATTGTATGTTATTTTATATGGTCCCTGCTATAGGATCTGTGTAAGACAAGGAGCTCAAAGCATGCTGCAGACAGCATAAAAAAATGTCGACACACCAGATTCCTTGTTATTTGCATTTTACAACTTGTGTAACTGCACATTCACAGGACAAAATCAGATAAAAGATTCTAACTCTGCAGGTGTCAGGATAAAATAAAACTCAAAAAATTCACACATTTGTTGTCATTCTGCTCTAACATAATCATCTTTTTCTCCAGCAGCAGGCAGCATCATGTCCTCGTGGATCCTTGTCACAGAGTACGATCCTCCCGTAAGTATCCTAAATCAAAGTTTCACTCTGTGAGGATGAGTGAAGAAGGTGAGAACTTCATCCTCTCTGTCCTTTCAGCTTCGCTGCACAGTGTGTGTATTCATCCGGAGTCTCGGCTTCTCTGAAAGAGTGTCTCATCATCCGTCCTGTGCAGAAGCAGGTCCAGAAGAAAGCAGCAGCTCAGTCATGAAGACACCTGAAGGAGGCGCTGTTTTCATCCAGGTAACTATTCACGAGCTGTGTCCATGTACAACAGGTATAAATCAGGTTTCTATGAGCTCATTAAGAACACAACACAACACAGAGGTCAGGAAATGTTTAATTTATACACATTCATAACTACAGGACATTAGACATATAAATATCTTATACAGGTCACACTCCCTGTGTCCTCAATGCTGCTTCACGAGAGGAGAAAAGATTTGTAAAACTGTGTGGCTGTTAAATCAGAAACTAATTCCCTTCTCAGTAACTTAGAAATACTTTAAAAAATATATCCTGATTGTAACTGCAGGGAACAAAAAACACACAAAAATGACATTTTTAGACAGACTGCGTAAAGTTTGGTTTTATAGCACGTCCAGCATTAAGCTGTTGTATTCTACGGAGACCCTGCGGGGACATGGGCTGGAAAAAATTAAAGTTTTCTAGTAACCATGAGAAAGTTTTGCCTGTGCATCAGAAAGTTTCTGCCATTCTATACCATGAGGTGAGTTTAATGGTCTTATCCCATCTCTGTGAGCCAGAGGTATCTCAGAGAGTTTAAGGTGCTCATGCAATACTTTCTCATGTGCTCAAAAAACTTCTCTGTTACACATGTAAAACCGTCTCAGACATGAAAAACGTTCTCACGCGCAGTAAAGACTTTCTTGTGCACACGTAAAACGTTCTTGTGCAAATAAAAAAACTTGTAAAAACCTTATGAGCATTTACAACTTTGTCAAGGGCAAAACAACTTTACCAAGAGCACAAGAAATGTTCTAATGAAGTGCATGAAAAAACATTGTGAACATATAAAACGTGTACTTGCACATGTTAAAACTGTTGTGGCACTTGGTCAAGAACACTTCAGTGTTCAAGAAAAACAACTTGTGAGTATCAGAAAATGATTTTGAGAGCACCTAAAACTTTCTCAAGAGCACAAGAACTGTCCTCTTGTGCACAGGATGCGTTTATTTTAAGTTTTAACTTGTTTTTTTTTAAATTTTGTAGACCTTGTCCCTTTAGGGCCTCCATAATCTTCATATTGATTAGACTCGCTGTATCTTTGTTTTACAGTGCAGGGAAAACTCTGAAGATGGAAACATGGAGTCTCCATCTGTTTCATCTGTGCTCAGGATTAATAAAGACACATGAAGCCAGGCCACTGTAGAGTCTGAATACAACAAAATGACTTCACGCACACAACGGGACAGAATGTAGAAAACCCTCATAAAAATACTTTAAATGATGCTCCGAGAAAATGAAAACATGTTGTTCTGTGGCGTCAGAGGCAGTGCAATGATCATGTTAGTTTGAAAATAAAAAAAAGAATTAACAAATAAAGCAGAATTAACAAAAAGAAAGAGTGCAGTGCAGTATTGGTAATGACCTTGCAGGTGTCAGGAGGATAGAAATAGACTCCTGTCACCAGAGAGACGGGCAGCTGAACATCTTCACACAGTAGGTGGCTGTAAGAGGACACCCCCCCCCCCACTCCACCATCCAACCCTCTGACCCTCACCCAGCAGGCGTGAGGCATGGCTAGGTGGCATTTGGGCCACCAGGAGAGGAGGGCAGCAGTTTCTTCTTCTACTACTTCAGGGTACTTTAAGTGCTAAGGAGCAGTGTTAGCATTGTTAGCAGCATCCTTAGCCATCTCAGCTGAACCTAATCACCTGAAAAAAGTCTGACTCTTCCAGAGATGTTGTGGGACGATTTTTATCCTTCCTGGTACAGATTCTGATACCTAGACTTAAATATTTGCAGATCCCAAGCACCTCTGCAATTCTAGCTTTGTAAAGAAATATGTTATTATCTAACAACTACTTTACTAACTCTGTATAGACAGGACATGATTACTACAGGGCTGTCAAAACTCCAAATGATTAAACCTCAATATGATTCTAATAAAAATCTAACATCATTACCTTGGCAACAAAAATAGAAGTCCTAGACAACCAACTGTGCTTAATTTCTTGGTTGAATTACCAAAGACTGCAGGCAAACTCCTGCACACTGTCTTAATTGCATGCTAACATGCCATCTTAATTGTGCAATTTGGATGCTGCTCCCCATCTTTTTCCCTCGCGGCAGCTTATGGCTAAAAACATGACTAAACATCTGAAGATTTTTTTAAACTTTGGTACTTTTTGATTCTATTAATAATCAAAACAACAGATTGGTTTGTAAAAAAAAAAAAAAAAAAAACGTGGTAAGGAACAGAACAGAATCAAAGTATTGAGACTTTGAAAACCGGTCTCTACCTGTTGCATGGCCTGGTACGGTTCACTTTAAACTATTCAGCTGAGAAACTTAATCAAGCTAAGCTAACTTAGCAGCAGCTTGTCTCGAGGCCTCTCATAACGCTCTGTTTCCTCTTAAGAGTTATGTAGAAAACCTGATTCTTAACATGAAGCCGCTTTATGTTGCAATCTCACCTTTTTTAAATCATCTTAACATGACATTTTGAAAAAAAATGCCTCAGGTGTGTGGCAGGAAAACACTTAACGCTTCTATTGACTCCCATTGACTACAATTGGACACTTTGTAGAGGAAGAAACATTTGAATTTTGTCAGAGCAGAAAATGATGGTATTTGACCCGTAGATTTACTCGAGTCATTTTGATGTTAGTGTCTGTATCTGAAAAACTGTACTATTGACAAACATCACAAGATGGCAACAGGAGAAATATTCAAAAGGCCGCTGACAGACAAAAAACAAAAAAAGGCTTAGTACAAAGACACCTACACAAACTTGTTCACCACTCCTGTTTGGCAGAAATCAATTCTTCAGACAGCGGATCATTTCTTCATCTAGTTCAAATAAAACATGTCCTAGAAAAAAGGACATTTTGGCAGCTGAATGCTTAACTTTAGACTCCAATAGAAAAATAGTTGCATCATAAACGTGCTCGTTTTGTCACTTTCTGGGAAGAATAACAGCAGCTCAAGTAAGGCTATAAAAATGCACGAGTTTTGAAGGAAGGAGAGACAAAGAGACAGAGTTTGTAAAGTGGTTATAAGTTTCTGTTCCTGATCACAGACTGATCACAGTGTCCCTTTGACTCCAGTGTGCTGAAGATCAGAGCAACAACAGTGTGGACTCCAGATGTCAGTTTAAGTGTGTGTGTATGTATGTGTGTGTGTATGTGTGTGTGTGTGTGTAGATGACTTCCTGAATTAAAAGTCAGGAGAAATGAGAAATGAGAAATGCAGAAAAACTTTCCCAAAGGTTCCTGTGTGCAGGTGAGTTAGTCTCTCTCTCTCTCTGTCCCTCCGTGTCGGGTGGTGTTATGTGCGGACTTTCCTCTTGTCTTCAAAGAGCGAGCGGACCAGGTAGATCTGAACCGCCGACACCAACATCATGGCGACCATATTTACCACCGACCAGAAGTTCACCCTGTCGAAGTTACTCTCCTGCAGGTTTCTGTCGCGAGCCTCGAACGCCCGCAGCACCGTCTGGATCTGCACGCTCTTCCCTAAACGCGCCTTCACATTGTTGATGGCGTCCTGCAGAGAGGAGACACCAAGTCAGACTGAGGAAACAGACAGCAGTAAGAAGACCTCACAACTACATTCAAAACCGTTGATGAGGCTGTTATTGTGATGCAGGGTTTCAGTCCTCTGGATGGAGCTGAGATGTTTTTGGTAATATCAGCAAAGTTAGAACAATTGGTAAAAGCAAATATTTAATTCCAGAGAACTTCAATTTGATCAGATTTAAACATAGTCTGATAAGGTTTCCTTTTTCACATAATTAGTAGTTGAAAAAAGATAATGTGTTTTTATTCCTTCATCTATAGTACAGGATAATGGAGAGAGTGGAAAACTTGGGGGAGAGAATGGGGAATGACATGCAGCAGAATTCAAAGAGGGGGTCAAACCTGTCTGCGTTAAGGATTATTGCCTCTGTACAACAAAACAACTAAACTGCTAGGCTTCAACTTAACCCTCCTCGAGGGAAAATGTATTTTGCAGCCAGGTAAAAACAGACGACATACAGAAAACACAAGCACATAGACCCAGACTTGAAAATGAACATCAAACATTAATGATATAAATACAGGCAGACATCAGGTGACAACCTGGCATCAAGATTATATAAAACATCATTAAAACCAAAAATAAAAACCATCATCAGGGTCACCAGAAGAGAAATGTCTTAAAACTTATGAAGAAACAATCACCTGCTGCCGCTCGCTACACGAGCAGCGCCCTTAGATATTGATTCCATTTGAAATACTGATATTTTGTGTTTAAGAGCAACTGTAGCAAATGAATTTCCCCCTGGGATTAATTAAGTATTTCTGATTCTGATACCTTGAATCATGATAACATGGGATGAGACAAAATACCATTACTGAGATATATAGTCACCCTGAATCGTGTGATAGAAATATTCAATCGTTGGTTCCAAGTATCCATATCTTAATTAAAAATCTGCCGGTCTAAACAGATTTCCCTGATTTGTTCCCTGAAGCTGCAGCAGAGTCCATGACTCTAGAGTTTTTAGCGTACATGTTTCAGCCTCCTCCAGAGTTTGTCTCATGAAAGAAAAGTTCTGAAGAGCTGGATGACCAGAATGATGCAGGTGACATGGTAACCCATGCAGATGAATTGGGGATTATGATAAAGGAAGAGTATGTGATTTTTCACACTTAAATATAATAGAAATCAAGTATATCCTCTGAAAATCACTCTGTGAGTCATGACTGTCTACAATGAGTGTAACACCCGAGTCCCACTGTCTGTGATGTTTTCTGAGTCCTATCTTCAGTTTGTTTACATCGCCAGGACGGCCGGCTGACTCCTCCCCTCGTGTATAAAAGTTGTTTAATTGAGGGACTAGAGAAAAGAAGAATAACATACTGTACTCACTGCTTATTTGAATGTCACGTAAGTGTTTTTAGATTACAGTCATTTCGTGTAAATGTACATGCAGCGTGAAGATACGAGCAAACTAAAGAGCGCTAGCATTAGCATGCTAACACAACAATGCAGCGAGTTTTGGTTTTTTGCTGGTGTTCAAGGGACATCCAGACATCTGCTGGATCAAAAAGTCACATATTCTTTCTTTAAGTAACAGTGTGTGCAGTCTATTTAGAGCTCTTTCGCCTCTTGTCGCTCCACCAGATGTGTTGCTTCCTTTACGACAATACTTCTTCCTTCACAGCTGGAACTTTAATTTCCTGTCTTTGAAATGAAGCCTGTGTGACTTCTGACACAGATCAGGTCACTTGGTGAGGAGTGGTGCAGGCTGCTGTGGATCAGCTGAAACAATTGGCTGCCCTCGGATAATAGGTGACAGTTCATGACATGCTCTATTCCTGTGACAGCCTCCTTGTGACTTTGAATACATCAGAGTTTTTCCATTTGCCCCGTGTTGTAGTAATGACACACGTCTGGGTTTCTAACTCACAGCCGGGGAGAAGTTTGGTTCTCCAGCAGAGCGTTACCGACCTCAGCCAACATCTGAAACCGTCCAGCCTCATGTGAGACTGAGCTGGAGTTTAAAAACAGCTCTCAGTGCTTTCACAACTTCTCCCTGAGTTTCAGAGTCTCAGTTTCACGGCTGTCTCGCTTTGTGTTCCTTAAAATATCAGCTTCATTTGACCATTACTGATCATTTTCAGACGATCACAGCTGTGTTAAAGACTATGGGAGATTTGTTTGTTTGCTGTCATTACTACTACCATGCATTCATACTACCATGAATCAGATATTGTAGCTATTAAAGGCAGGGTTGGTAATCTTCTCCAGATACACTTTTTAAAGATTTTGGTTGAAATTATCTTTAGGTCCTGATAGAAATTATTAACTCATGTGCTCTGAAAAAGGAAAAAAGAAAATCCGTCATCAGTGACGTAGTTTCTACACAATGCAAGTGATGAGCATCCCTAACGGTCACTCCGAGGGAAGTGGATGTGACTGCTAATCTTAAACAACAAACAGGTCAAATCAACCAGTTAAGGATGATTGTGATCTACTGTTTTTTTTTACATTTAGCAGGGATTTTTCTAAACCGAAACATCCACAGTGAGGTGAAACAGATGTGGGTAACATCTCTGATCATCACAAAAACTTAACCTTGTTGTTCTCAGCAGAACAACAAATATATCTACACAGTGCCAGCTCTTCTTCTCTTTTTCCCCCACTGTGGAGGTAGGTTGTGTGTTATTCTGTTGGCAGCTTGTTGGGTCACTCTGCCCCTCATGACTCTCTATGAGCAGTGGAGGCACAGTGACAACAGTCACAGCGGGCAGACAACAAGAGAGGGACAAAGTCTGAAACTACCACGGAGGATCAAACTAAAACACTTTGATTCAGTTTGTGCTTCTGACTGGTGACTGACACAAACAATCATAATGTAAATCAAATGTGGAGTGTACAGCATGTTGCACTCACCATGATGTCCTCCAGCTTCATGTCCAGTATATCTGTTCCGTGGACGTACTCCTTCCAGTCGTCGGGGTCTTTGTCTGTGTCCATGTTGTCCAGGATCAGCTCGAAGAAGATGAGCTTCTCAGAGACGGAGCTGAACGAGTTGTCGAAGCAGAACATGTAGTCTCCGTCCTCCGTTTCAACCCTGGAGGGACGAACAGGAAGTGAGAGATCAACTTGGTAATAGGGTTGTTATAAAGACTGAATTCTAAACTACAATACTGTAACCCAAATCGAGTTATATCAACGCCTGTTTCAATACCATAGCAACTAAAATACACGTCTTGGGAAATCCCTTGTTTTTTCTTTATCAAACAATTCAAGAAAACCCTTACACACTGTCTTAATTGCTCAAATACATTTGCATATTTGCCAGGCGTACACTGTAGGATATCAGGCAGATTTAGGCCCGACTTTAGAGTCAAACCACAGATTTCTAAATCAGGCTTAATCTCAGGCCAATTGCGCACCATCAGTCGTGCAGTGTACATTTTACAACGTGACATGGAAGGGGATATAAAGGTATAGAAAGTTTTAAAAACCTTGGTCTGTAATTTAAGTCCACCTCCTGAATCATGTGTGTAACTTACGTGTGCACGCCGTCTGACTTGCGGTAGTCGCTGTACAGCACGTGGCCAGAAGGAGAGGAGATTGTGAAGTCTACGTCAAGACCTGCACCATCTAATACCTGCAGACAGGTGAGGACAAAACAAGGAGTAAAATAACACACATGATCACATTTCTGTGAGTTAGTTTGGCTGGATATTTTCTCCAGAGATTGAAGCAGCACTTGATTTATTTTTAAACAAAGAATTTGAGGAATGCTAGTTTTTCCTCTCATGGTCTCCACTGGCCTGTCCTCCATAGTAGACACTACAGATGTGTAACATGCTTAGAATATCTCTCACAACCCATGGCCACCTCCCTGTAGTCAAATGACACCTTGACACACTAGAAAATCCATCTCAGGGGTTCAGAGCTGCAAGCGTAATAATATCCTGAAGAACTGGTTCCTAACAATATGAATATGAAGGTGTAAGTGACCCAACCTGCTGCCTCTCTTACACAACACATGGTTGTGTTTAACATGGCAGTGTATCAGAGTGGTTAACAACTAAGGGAATGAGAACCACTATGTTGACACTAACCATAATCTTAAAAAACAACAACAACACATATATATATATATATATATATATAGTAACAGAGGAAAAAGGACTGACTCTTCAATTTTTTTAGAAGGTGTGAACTGGAACTGTTTAGAGGTGTCATGGTTGATGGAAATCTGAACTGGAAATCACATGTAAATTACATTAAAGTGAAAATATCTAAAACAATTTCACATGACTCAATGATTGATTGATCCATATCTGACTTACTGTGTTGAAGTATGTTGACATGTCATTAATTAGTAGTTAACAGTATTCAAAGTACGTTAAAAGCTCCAAAAATACCTGAAAAAAAAAAAACTTTACTGTCACAGGAATTCGTGTATGGAACAATCTTAACAGAGAAATGAATGAATCTAAATCAAACATTATATTTCATCAAATAATTAAAGCCAGGGTGAGGAGGAAATATGTTCTTTTAGTTTTTGTTGTGACAAGTAAATCATTTTATGGTCTCTATTTTATTGTATATAACCAGCCTATGTGCTTTGTCAGGAGGGATGGATTACAAGATTCTTCATCGTTCTGCTCCTTTTCATTCAAGACTAAATGAACACGTGTGTCAGGTGTCAGGGTGTTGACAATATCAGAACATTAAACTTCAATATAACAACATTGTCATTACCTGTTTTGATACCACATATAAGTCACGTGGGAACCAATTATTGGCATATTTCTTGTTGAATAGAAAGTATTTAACATTTTGACAGCCCTCCAGAGGTGATATCATTAATTTGACATTCAGACAACATGTTTAATTTTTTTTTTTTTTTTAAGTTATGATTATATGCAGCTATATCTGACCTGATATTCAATCTCCAGGGCGGCATCTTTCCTCATAGTCTGGTAGAAACACTCCTTTCGACCGGGGGGGAGAGTGAACGTGAAGTCGCTGTCCAACGACTGAGAGAAGCCAGCCACTGCCACGAACCTGTCCGAGAACAGAGCGACAAACACGGACAGGACACGCAGAGCCACCCCGGACACCTCCATAGTGCCTGAAAGTTTGAATAAGCCTAAATGAAGCTACAGCTGCTTGCCTCGGTGTCTGTACGTGAACGGCTGTGTTCGTCCAAACTTCACTTCTGTATAAATATTCTGACGAGTGTCACAAGTTCAGGACCCCGCCTGTTCAGAAATGTTTACATATATTTGCAACTTCAAACACTGATGGACACACTTACCCAATTTATGCTAATCTAAAGAAGCGAATTATCTACTGCATTTGCAAGTTAGTATGCATTCACATTAAAAGGCAGGCAAACTTTCGACACCAGTGTCGAAATGCACTCTGGGATATGACGTTCCTTTTTTCAGCGCGTGTACCAAAACTGTAGTAACAGTATCATGATCATCAGCATATCCATGATCCATACATGCAAATGGTCTGAAAGGAAACCCAATATACACCAGTTTAAAAAATGAATGAAAATGTATTTTTTTAACGATGGAACCACTGGCTAATAAGAAAGCCATTAGGACTAAAGCCAGGACATCATAACTATCTTTATTTTTAATTTGATACTCTTACTACTTACTTCTTAATTACTAACCCTTTTTTTTGTAAATCAACACCCATTCTTTGTCATTTTTTTACATGATATTGTTGTGTTGTCGAACTATGGTCAAGGAATAAAGAAAGTTTTAAAAAAGAATCCCCCTCCTTAAATTCAAAGTTTTACATTCATGAATGTCAATTTCCCAAAGTAGATCCCCAATTTGTTGCTTTACAGAAATAAACTGGGTTACACTCATAGACTGTAAATATTATATTACACCTTAAAAAAATAAACATTTAGCTAAAAAAAAACAAAAAAACAGGGAATTTAGACAGATAGACTCTTTATTGTCATTGTATAAAAGAACACAACGGAACTTTGTTGGCAGCAATTCTGTACAGCAGCGTTTACAAAAACAGTTCACATATACAGTGGTGATTCTAGAGTCTGATGGGGCCCTATAGGCAAAAATAGATTGGGGGCCCCTCCAACCAGTATTCTTAACCATCATGTCTGCCAGTGTCCTGATGCTTACTCCGCTTCCTCTTATTTCCCGCTTCTTCTTTCTTTCCTATACAGACGGATACTTCCTCTTCATTTTTCTTTGTTGACTTTCATTACCGAACGTTGGTTTTCACAGGGCAACGAGAGTGAGTGCTGTAAGATAGTGCCCTGTTAGGGAGGTTTCCTACTGTCGTTGCAAAATGTTCACATTTTGGGCCGTTGCTTTGGTTTGTAAGTCGTCAGGGGCCCCTTACTGGTCTGGGGCCCCAAGTAGTTGCCTGCCTTGCCTGTTGACAAGCAACGCCTCTGCACATACATATGAGTAGATAAATAAACAGTTGTGATGGCTGAATGAATGTACAATTATTTTGTGCAGTGCCTGGGTATAGACATCTATAGGCTATATGTATATATATATATATACGTATACATATATATGTATAGAGAGGAAGAGATATAATTTAACAGTTATAGTGCAGTGAATGATTATGTACAGTTATTATTGTGCAAAGAATGAATGGATAAATACAACAGATATAATAAAATAAACAGTTATAGAGCAGCGAATTATAAGGTTATTGCACAAGGAAGTAGTGAACAGTTAGCAGCAGTAAAGTCATTATTTTGGTCTCCATATTATTATTTTTTATTATTATTTAAACTATGATAAATAAAACTAAATAAAAACTACACTAAATGTACCTGTTTTGTTATGTTGACCCTTGCAGGTTTAATAATCCTATTTGTTGTATCTATGTCTGTTTTATTATTATTATTATTAATAAGCTACCTTTTTGTACTTGTATTTTCAACCTAAAGGCTTTCATTACACGATTTTTTTTAACTACGTGTACATTTCTACTTTCAAATAAAGTCTAATGCAAAAAAACAAGTTCCCTTTTCGGTCTGTTCTGTCCCATTAAATTATTTTCCATTAAACAATGCAGTTTAGGAAACACATGAAGTAACATAATGTTTCTACATTAACACTCAAGGTTTATAATCGCGTAGTTTAAAAAAAAAAATAATTACTTTCGTAAAAGTCTTTATACCGTGTGTTTTGCGATGAAGTAAAAAAGTACACAATGTTCCTTCAGCCAGTCACCACACACCTCGTTCAGTGAGGGTTCTCTTAGAACTACAAAGGTTCAACGAAAATCAAATAAAATGAAAACCGTTTATGATGTCACATTATTGTGAAATCATGTTATATATTGCATAATTTTGTAATCAGTGTATTGAGAAAAAGGTGACGCGTCTTGCTCCACGGCTACCAGCTCATCCTCAATCGAAGAGGGAGGAGACTTTCTGGCTTACGCTGTTACTACGTGTCCTGTGATTGGTTGAATAATTCACAGGTTGAATTTCATTGGTCGGGAGCAAAGCAGGGGTTGAACATACCGAGCGGCAGCTGCCCGTCAACAGCAGTGGATAAGAAAGCTGAAAAAGAGGCGGACAACCGGTCCGCACAATGAAAACTAGCACACCTCATGTGTAGTTTTTATCCACAGTGGATTTTTTTTTTTTGCCACAGCAGGCCCTCAGCCGACACAGAGCCGGTCTTCGGTGTTTTGTGAAGCCGTGAGAGGTGAGAAACAACCCCACAGAGCGAGGATGTTGGTCCCCGCTGGAAGATAATGAAGAGGCTGCGCGTTTTGTTGGTGTGCCTCATCGCAGCTCTCCTGTCCTGGTAAGCTCAGCGCGACACCTCAATTCGCACCATGAACCACATGTCAGGCAGGAGGACACTAGACACTACGTGTACCGGTCACAGTCCTGTCTATCCTGTCAGTCAGGCCGCTTTTCTCGGTGTCTTTGCCGCAGAGTATCCGTCATTAGTGTGGGGGGGATGAATCCTCCCTGCTACACTGCTAACATTACCAACTCATTACCACATAGTAACCACGCCGCTAGATAAGATGTTCCGTTAAACTGTCACGTTTAAAGAGGAGCATCAGCACCTTTTAATCCATTTTGACATAACTGGTTACCCAAATGGTTTTAGTGGGTTAGTAGGTTAGCTCGCCAGCTGTTGATTAGCAGCATGGCTAGCTAACCTTCACCAGTGAAGTTGACACAAAACGTTATTGTTCAGTGGACTGCTAACATTAACAAAGACACCCTGAAAAAGACTTCTGATGGATATTAAATTATCTAGTCTACTGACCATCATTTCACTACGAGATATTGTCTTTCAATGAATCAAATGACATGTAAAAAATGCTCTCAATTATGTGTCAATTTTCAAAGTCAAAAAGTCCAAATTAATGTCTTTAAATTGTGTTGTGAGTCTGGGCAACCGATTTGAAGCCAATTTATTCTGTAATGCTAGTATGAAATATAGAGAAGTAAGCATTTCTTTGAATTTGTGGACAAAATGCTGACATTGTTAGCCTTGTACATGAATGTTGTCCAAACTTGGACAAGTTATCTGTGCCTTGGGTTTCTGTTCTTTTTGTTTTGGTATTGGAAATGTATCAATATGTTTTTTTTATTTTTACAGGAATCATATTGAAGTCCATATCCTCATACTACTTTAAAATGAATTTGAATTTCAGTATCTGCAGTGAAACTGTGAAATTATCTGGATGATAATATAAAATGCTTCTAAAATGTTGTTGTTTATAAAATAATCTATTAAGAAAAAGTAATAAGAAATTAGCTTATTGGGTACATCTAACATTTAGATGACTTAAATTGATTGTTTCAGTATGTATTGCTAATTTGACATGATTTGTGTAAAGAAAAAGGTAAACATAAATGGCTTGGCCATCTGTTTTTTATAAACAGTAACTTATCATTGAGGTATTTTAAGTTGTCTTCTTCCTCTTCCTGTTTGTTCGTGGACAGTGTTTCAGTATTATGAGAAAATAGTGTATGTTGTGTTATTGTGTTGGAAATCATATACTAAAATGAGCAAATAATCCAAATGTGAATAAATGGATGAATATATGGTAAATAATAGACAAAGTTGATGGTGGTCAACCACAATGATATTTAACTGTATTTTATACTCGTACGATTGGGAGCA
Organism: Labrus bergylta; assembly: GCF_963930695.1. Classification (NCBI taxonomy): domain Eukaryota; kingdom Metazoa; phylum Chordata; class Actinopteri; order Labriformes; family Labridae; genus Labrus; species Labrus bergylta. The sequence goes on from NC_089200.1 coordinate 22,739,136, forward strand.
TGTGAGTATTTGTCCTGCAGAATAAGCCTTTGTTAAAGATCCCATATTATACTCCTTGCCACCTTTCATGTTGTCAGTCTGTGAAACCTATAGAGTAGCTTTTTTTTTTATTACATACTGGCTTCAATAAAAACCCTAATTTCAGCCTATACTTGAGCTGCTGTCTCTTTAAAGCCCCCCTGCCCACATGTCCACCTTCTTGTGATTAGCCAGCTCTCTAGAACACTTGGTGGGCAGAACACTGCAGGGCTGCCAGGGGAGGGCTGCTCTCCAGTGCTGGGAGAAGAGAGCCTATGAAAGAGATTCCAACGTCTTATGTAGAGGCTTGAAATCGTCTTGTGAAATTCTTGGTTTCATATCATACATTGTGTGATTTGCTGAACAAGCTCTTTAGCGCCCTCTACAGACTTGTCCTGGGATTGCACCAACATGCATGATCTCGACCTCATGAGCTGAAACTTTTGCTCAGGTTTAACATGGACATCCAGCATTGTAACACTCAATTGTATGTGAGTTTTGATATCAGCATCATTGAGATATAGTTGGTTAAAAAACTCTTTCATCCTTAGTAATATCCTAACACTGGATAAAAAATGTGACTGTAAAAATTGAAGAAGAGATCAGTCTACCTCTACAGATCTGTTATTACGGTACATCCAGAAATGTAAACAAGTTCTGTTTAAACTGAAGCACAAAGCACACAGGTACTGTCCACAGTGCTGGCATGCAGAGGGGACATCTGACTGATTAACTCAAAGTGAATGTTTTAATCTGTGAGGCACGGAGCGGGTAACAATATGCAGGGTTTGTGAAATGAGATTAACTGGCCAGCTAACATGCCACCATTATCCAGACTGGATACTCAGGCACATCCAGCCCATTGTTTATGTATCCTCCCTCTGTGTGATGATTATTCCCTATCACTTCTTTGAACCTGGTTGTCCGATGTTATTCTTTAGGAGACGAAATAATCATTTTACCCTTTATAACGGTTGGAAAAAATACATCAAACTAGATGTCTTTTTGAAGATTATTCAAAAAGAAATAACAGTAGTAGTTGAGTATTAGCTACCCGTAAGATAAAATATCTGCAGGAAATTATACCTGTGTTACTAGTATGAAGCCAACAATGCTAAAATAATAATCATATGAATGTAATTCATTCTTGAAGCCTATGTTTATTTAAGTCAAATTTTTTCCTGCTCCTTATTTCCTCATAACATCATAACAGATTTAAATGCTGATGTTTTAAGTATGAGGCTCATGAAACGCCCTCATCTATAAATAATACAGAGCACAGTCTGGTGTAGTTCTCTCATAGTATTCATGTTCAGATAAACTGAAGAGATGAAAACTGGTTTAAAAATGAGTGTATTTAAAAAAAAAAAAAAAAAGGAGCACTAGTTGTACAATAACAGAGTCAGACATGGATGGATGATGTCTATGTCTTTGACCCTTGCACCTTTGTTTTTCTGAGGAATGATCACATTTTCATAGATTAGATTATTTCTTAGGAGCCCAGGTATTCCACAGATAAGATTCAGCGTTCCTTTCTGTCCTTTACAGCAGGCAAAGAAAAAGAACAGGGTGCTGCTCTCTCCCTCCTGCAGGCCGGGGTTACTGACAGAGGTGTTGACATGTTCCTGGTTAGTGATTTACATTCAGGAAGGACTAGGGGAGTATCAAATGATACTTAAATGCATGAATAGTAAAAAAAAACCTTCCCTGGTTACAACTTGTCATGATCAGGTGTTGTTACTTTATTAAAATACCTGGCGCACATTTTCACTTTCCCACAACCTAACTAATGGCCGTGCAACAACATGCACAGACTTCATTACTAATGCAAATGATTTTTAGCGTGCTCCTATCGGCCTCTCACTCCTCCATGCCAACTCTCACACGTCCCAATGAGAGCGGAGAAACGGGGAATGCAGTCCTTGCAGTAATCTAAGGGTATCCTAGGCAGCAGAAAGGGGCTCTGTATGAGGAAGCCGCTGGTAACCGACCACTTTGTGGGGTTTTAATAACCATGTGCTGCCTGCAGGCCTGATGTTTAGATTTCCGGTCCAGACTTAATGTTTTTATGTATTAAGTTTGGGTCCTCTGTATTTTACTGTGAGACTGCTGGAGCTCACACACAGCAGAGTGTATTCTGTGTGTGTGTGTGTTTGTTGTGCAACAGGGATCTTACTGTTTGGCATGCCAGCTCAGCTCACGGCTTGTTGTTTTCTTCTCAGGAGAAAGTGTGCACGTGTGAGTGAGCATGCACATTTCACTGTAATGACAGTTCACCTCACACATACACTTTCTCCACATTTGCATCCATTTTAGTGTCGAGACATCGACTGAGAGTGTTTTTTACGGTTCTCGTTGCAGAGTTCACTGAACTTTTTCTCAAATATCAAAAATATGCCATCCTTTACTAACTTAATATTGAGTCAACTACCTGAGAGGCAGAACAAATAATTGAAATGTGCAGCACTATTTATATTTGAACAGGAGAGAAATATCTGCACATCATCTGACTCTGTCCCAGTATCACAGGCGCATTACAGGATGCTCACAGCGATCGAAAGATTATTGTTATGTAACATGATAACGCTCTGCAGCCAACTGACCAGCTCAATCTTCTATCATATTTCAAATTAGACACAAAGGCTCTGGTTAATGAGTAATCAATTAGTTGATTGGACTATCAAACATCAGCAAATTTTAATTAATGTTTCCCAAAGCCCAAGATGACGTCCCAAAATGTTTTTGTTTTGTCCACAACCTAAAGATATTTTTTAGACTTCTGTAGAGGATGAAAGAAACCAGAAAATATCCACGTTTGAGGAGTTGAAATCAGAAGTTTTCTTGTGCAGTTGTTGGAGATTTTTTGTGGATAACTGTGTTTAAATATTTCTGAAATTAAAACCTTATCAGCTGGATTTTATGTTATTAATGATGCCATTATGTTACAGTGCATGAAGAGTTATATTGGATGAAAATGCATATGGTGAAAGTGGCTGCAGGAGACCTACATGGTTTACATGGTTTACATTGAGGCTCTGTATATCTACTGTATGTAAAACCATCAGAACACACCCATCATTAAAATGAGAACATCTCAAAAACTAGAAAAATGTACACAGTTCAAATGTAGGGTTAGTATTCTGTTCATGTCTCTACATTTCAACATGATTTCGATCGCTTTATTGTGGTTATAAAGTAAACTTGATTTCAAAGTTTTTGAAAAAGAACAGCTTCGGTTTTTGACTCATTTAATTGTAGGAAGTTATCGGCCATCCAGTGTTTTATGTCTTCAGAGACATAAGAGAGGCGAGTTCTGCGAGATTGTTTAGTATGACCGGTAGATAAAGCTGAGTGTCATCTGCGGAGAAGTGATATGAGAGGTTGTGCTTCTGGATAATTTGACCCAATGGGAGCATGTATAGTGAAAATAGTAGAGGGCCTAGGATGGATCCCTGTGGTATCCCACAGCTCAGACCAGATTGGGAGGATGTGGCGTTGGTTAAGTTTACAGAGAAGGTTCTGTTGTTCAGGTATGATGTAAACCAAGTCAGGGCTGTGCCCCCAACACCAATCTAATGCTGCAGGCGATTAATTAAAATTGTGTGGTCGACAGTGTTGAATGCTGCAGTAAGGTCCAGTAAGATTTTAAATACATAACTTCTTTAAGTGTAATACTGTTGGATTTAGGCAACCAACGACATACTTGGTTGAATAAAAATCAACCAATTGATTGGTTGTTGGAAGAAAATGCACGTTAGCCTATCTTTAGATCAATGTATTAAGTGTTGTCAGTGCACCCTGGCTGGTAATCTTAATAAACTCAAAAATTATGAGGAACTCGAAAATCTCCCAATTTATGTCCTCATGCGTAACAGTTACAGACCGTTTCCATAGATGTGGATGAAATGTCACATAGAAACAGCCCCAGACTGCTTTAACCCCTTATGTTAATAATAGTAATGTCAGATTCATATTTACAGACTTAATATACTGATACTTTATTTTTAAGTCGTACAAAGGTGGAATAGTTTTCCTGACCTGATCACTGGAAAGTTTGGGTATGACATGATTTCTTAAAAGCACTGCAGAGCAGTTACCACTGCGTCTCAGCAGGTTTTTGCTCCACTCTAATAGTACCGATATTAAACTGAAGCATCGGTGAAACTGCGTCCCCAGTGTAGATGGTTTTATTACAAGAATAAGAAGCATTGAAGGGAGAAATGACATCACAGTAAGCAATAACATGGATTAATGTAAGCAATGGTGGTGGAACATTTCTTTGGTTCTTTGAAATCAGTTACTAACATTGATAATAAAACAGTGGTGGTCTCTCATCATGCATTGTACAGTTCGTTAGAAAAGGGATTTGAAGGAATTGGCAAGTTGTCTATGTGCTGCCTTACCTCGTCATTTAAATGTTCGTCTTTGTGTCATTAGTGTTTTTATTCCATGAAATGATTCTTAGTTTCCGTTGCCTTAGGACTCGTCTTGTGTTTGAACTTTGTGTTTCGACATCAGTCCGGTGTAAGAACACCACAGGGCTCTGCTTGTCCAACCTGTTTCCTTTTCTAGAGGATCTATAGGGTGTGATGGTCTATAGTGTGCCGGGTCAGGGTTTCCCAGCTCACTGCTTCAGTTGTTGCGCAATCCTCTGTGTGTCACTGCACAAACATTTCAGCCATCCACTTTACATGTGAGTTGGCATGACTTGGTAAACTTTAGCATCAGGTTAATGCCTCAAACACGTAGTCAGAAGTGCTGTGAAATAGTTGAGAACAAGTAAAGGTTTGAATATGTTTCAGTACTGTGACTCCTCTGTCTGACTGTGTCCTCTAACTCGCTCAGAGGTGACTGAGGAGCTGGAGGATCCTCTCGTTAAAAGAACTATGTGTTCTCCCACCTTGTTAAAGTTCCCCCTTTTGGGGCTGTTGTTGCGTAAGAGGATCCTTGTTTCGTCTCCAACGTGCATAAGAGTCCAGAAAAGTGGTGTCACATTGATAATGGTGTTTGTGTTTCATACCAGTATACACTCTCCCAGTATACCTGATCTGGGAACAGAGACACAGAGAGGTCTCTGTATGTTTCTGGCTTCTCCATGATGAAGGTGAGCTGAAAGGTAACAACTGAAAGCCTCAGGACGGAGCCATGTTACTCTCTGTGGACAGAGAGCCTGGAGCTCAGCTCCAGCGAGCTATTGGTTTGCTGTCAGACTGTGGGGCTGCTGTCATTAAGAGCATGTTTGTCTGAACAAACGTGGACTCAACTTTCCTCTACTAGTCTCTCTTGTGTTTGTAACACATTTAAATTTAGTTTCTCTCTGATGCTCTCTGGTAGATACGATCTGTTAAGTAGAAAAGCTGCTGCTAATAATGTCTGCTAGTTTTTAGGATTCCTTCAGTGTCATTCAGAAGGCTTTCCATGCAGTTTGAAGAAGTGGATTTATTGTGTCAGTGTGACTAGAACTGGACTTTTAAATCCATGTAAACATGTTAGTCTGAAATCGGAAAAAAGTCAAGTTTCTCAAAGTCGGACTAACACACCTAGATAATGTGGCAAGGGGTCGATTAGCTCTTTAAGGTATATATACCTTAATCCAGACCTAAACTGGAAAAGGCATTCTAAGCATGCTCCACAGTCCCTACACCAGACTGTGACCCGGAAAACTCAAACTTCATAAGTGCACAGCAAAGCAGAAGTCGTCTCTCTTCACGTCCCCATAAGCTAGAGGGATAGTATGCATCGCATTTGAACCAATGTAAAGGGTAGAGTGTATGAAATGTAAAGTGCTGTAAACTCGTCCATGTTTTCACTGCTCTGCATTCAACCACCACTATGCTGTTTGCTAAGTTGCTGACTTGATGGAGGTAGCTGGACTTATCCAAAAAGGAACACAACCCTTCCTGCAGTTAGGTCGGATTGAGGTCGGTTCATGTCTGAAAAAGCGGACCAAGACCCACCTTGAGTGGTTGTTTGGTCCACACTAGAGTTTGATTGACAGCTTTCACATCAGCGCAAATGAACCGCACTAACTTTGCAAACACCCTGAAAACACAAGATCTTTGTAAAAACATAAAGAGAAGTTATTCAACAATATTTAAGACATGAATGATCTTTAAAACGTGTGTTCAAGAAAGTGTTTGCTTCATCTTCAGCATACTCATACACTAAAGAGTTTCCACTTTGTTATTAAGACTTTATCCTGCTTCCTTATCTTTTCTCTCTTTTCTGAGAAAAGATGCAGTTTATCTGAACTCTGAACGGAAGGTGTATAAGGTTCTTTTCAAACATTAAACTTACAGAGAAAAAAATAAGCCACGTGGTTATCTTTCAGAACAAACACGACGTTTGACCTACATGTTGCCGGATGATCCAGACCAGACACAGGCCTCTGTCTTACCTTGACTCTGAGACATGACAGATTGGTGTTTTTCTGTTCAATTTAATCATGGCTCAGTAAGAATCTTCAGAATTCAGATAAAAAACAAGATTAGTGCTGAAACTATAAGTCAATCAATTACTGCATCAACAGAAAATTTATCATTTAGGTAGGTTATCCAGAAACAGGCAAACCTGTTCTGCTTCCAGGCTTGTTGTTTCATAGTTTCTTTATATTTCTTTAGACAGAAAAAGTCATTTATAGACATTACTTTTGGTTGAAAGAACCACATTTTTAAGATAATTAACATTTTAATCTAAATAAGAACGATAACAAAACTGTTAAAGCTTTAACTGCATATCTCAATCAGATTTGATGTTGCTTGTATACATTTAATGACCTGCAATGATTGTCTCAAGTGCTGCCGTAAAGTCCTGTAGATAAGACAAATTCCCTTTATCTGTGTGAGAGTCTGGCTGCTTCAAAACTGGTAAATAACCTGACCTGATCTCGACTTCCAGCTTAGAGATCAGGGACGAGGGTCCGTCTTTCTCTTGTCATAGCAAGCAGAGTTTAGCTTTCAACCTGGTTTAATGTGAGGACACCGAGCTGAACTGTAGAGCATGTTATTGTTCCTGCTCACTGACCAAAGAGATGGCTGGGGGGCACACCGAGCTGTACACTGAGCCGCACACCGAGCTTCACACCGAGCCGCACACCGAGCTTCACACAGAGTCGTACACCGAGCCGCACACCAAGCCGCACACTGAAGGCCGTTCACTCCCCCCTGACGCTGAGCTTCTCCCTGCATGTTGGCGCGTCACTCTGCCACCTCTCTGTAACATAAGTCTGACTTGACTTGATAAGTAATGTACTTGCTGTGAGCCCACACCTGAGTGTTAGCCGGTGTGAGGTGAAATGAGTCCACACGCACGGAGGATTCTCAGGCCAGCGGTTCACTCTTATCAAAACAATCTCACAGCAGACTGCAGCAAACAGATAAGAAATGTGTGATATCATAATCCAATCAAACTGCAGTTTACACAGTCTTCATATTCGGGCTGTTTTGATTTTGAGGTAAAAAAAATCAATTATCTATCTTACCTGTGTTTGAATGTAGCTGATATCTTCAGAAAGACGTATCAGTTTAAAGACTTCCAAACCATCATCCATGATTAAAATAAGAACAGGCAAAAAACAGGACGTCAGGAGGACCACGATCTGTGCTTTACATTTATGTCCTTAACTTTCAGCTAAAGATTTCTGAAAATGTGGTTATTTGCAGGATTTAAACCAAGAGCTGAGTTACTTGTGTGTCCTCCACATTAAATGAATACACCCCATTAAATAAAAGATGTACATATGAAAACTCCATGTTTCTCTAATGCAGATTACAGACTGACATTTGAAGGCCCAATACTCATATGTTTCGCCTTGTGTGCAATGTGTAACACACGGAGGCTGAACAGTGCTAAAGTGAACCTACGCCTGATCCCGAATCAGAGGGAGCCACAGAAGTGTAACGGGGGACGGATTGGTGATGTTGTCTGGCTCGTGCAGTGTGCTCACACACCGTCCCTCTCACACTTCTGCAACCCAATGTGAAATCCACACACTGAGACACCAAGTGTGTGGTTTCACATCTATAACACTGTTATGTTTTAATGTGTAAGCACAAAGGCATAATGTAGTGAAACTTTGTTTTGGAGTTGTTGCAGAACTGAAAACAGTAAGCTGCTTGAGACTCTGATGGACAGGATGTCAGGAGTTGCTGGGAGCTGAGCTGAAGCTAACAGCGTTATATCAAATTTTTGTTTTTTAGTGTCTACTGGGTGTCTATTTCTTAGTATCTACTGGGGGTTGAAATATCAGCATAACTCTCCTCCTCCACTCTAAACTTTCAGACACACTGACCCAGTGATTAAAGCTTGAAAAAGGACATTTAAAGCAGCTTCATGTTAAAAATCAGCATTGCTTCATAGCTCCTCGAGGGGATTTCCCAGTCGGGGAGCTGAGCTCCTGCTGAATGTAGCTTCAGCGTTGTATTGGTTAACTTCCAGACATCCGATGAATATAATCATTTAGTATAAGGCCAGTTAAAACTGCTTGTTTATATGTATGAGTTTATTTTGAAAATCAAGTAAAAAAAAGTTCATCACATTAACAATCCAGTGAGATTTGTTTTAACTGGCCACATTATGAAATCTGTGTTACTTTGCAGGGATGTTATGTAACTTAACTTTCATTACATCCATGTAGTTCTATTTTATTACTGAGCATTAAATCAAAGATAATGACAGGTATAAATGAAAAGCTTGCAGTTGTCTTTAAATGACTCACTAACACTCTTGTCTGTGCTGCAGCAGGAACTTGTTTGTAGGATCCTGTTGCTTATAAAATAAGTTTCTTGGAAAAGGTAGACCTGCTGTGAGAGTTGATGGCAGGCCAGTAGCCTGAGGCTGAGTTGGTGGTTTACGTGGAAATAGTTGTGTTTACAGTGTGAGTGAAAAGGACTCTGAGGGTGGAGATAGTTAAAGGTGGAGACCTGCGTCAGCACCCTAACTTTGTGTTTTAGTGTGTGACAAGAGGGAATGGCAGAGACGGAGCTGATCTATTTGAATATGATAACTGAGCATTGAGGCTGAAATTTGTTTAGTGGTTTTACCTTTTCATGATTATTGTGTATTTAACAGTGAAACTGGGTCACAGGACTTTAATTGTGTCAAGCAGTCAAGCACAATTGATGGCTCTAAACTCAGTTTATAACATATCTCTAAACATTTCTGTGGGCACAGTTCCTCGTCTTAAATCAGGGGTTGCTTTAGGTTTTCCTGCTCTCAGAGAGAGAAGGGCACTATTCTTTATCCTGCTGAAAATTCTCTGGTTTCTTCTCCTCCCCTCCCCCTCTCTGCCTCGCTCCTCACTTTTTGCAGCACTCATACTTCGAGTGTGTGGTAGGTGTTTTCCTCCCTTCCTCTTTGTTGATGGTCCAGTCATGTGTGCAGAAATGTGTGCTGTTTGTGTATACGTTCCCTTTAACTACACGGTGAGGGCAATGTACAGAAAGACATCATGCGAACAGCTCACACACACACACACACACACACACACAGACACACACACACGCAGGGCTGCAAAGGAACATTGTGTACTGACGTTAATTAGGGCATGTTTTTTCATATAAAGACAAAAAATGACATCAAATCTGTTTTCCCTAGACCGTCTGCTGAAGCAAAATCTCTTTATTTCATATATGATTCATATAGATTTGTAAAATAACATCCAAATCTAAACAGGGAGCTCATTGTTACAGATTTGCTGATTGTGCAGATTCCACAGTAGGAGTTTGATTGTTCCACATATCACAGTGTTGTTTCATGTTAGTTTGCAGTACAACATAGAGACTGTTTCCTCGCCTGTTTGTGTAGCAGTGCATACATTAGATGTTAATGGTTGACCACGCTGCAGCACGGGTTCATCCTGTGGTGAATGTTTGATGAGTTTTTGTTCTCCTGCTGTGTCCTCTCATGCATACATACTTTGAGAATACACATGTATTGTTGTATCCTCTCCCAGCAATGCTAACCCACACCGGCTAAGTGGCTTTTCCTATCAAATTACATTATATCACATGACTGCGTCCTCCAGTCCCTTTGTCCTGACCGGTCTTCCTGATGTTGCGTTCCCAAGCCGTCGTGATCCCTTCTGATGGGACTTAATGCTGCACAGATATATTCACTGATATCATCATAATGAGTCTCTTAGCAGTGAGATGAAACACCCGTCGCAGACTACAAAGATTTGTTAAATGCACTAAGGTTGTCAAAATATTTGATACTTCCTCTGTATTTTTTAAATCATATAATCTCTCTTGCTGGCGAACTCCTGAACAATTTCTACATTAGAGGCATCTGTTACTTTGGACATGAGCCTCAATCTGTGCATTTACAAGAGGGAGGCATGGACAGGATCTCTTCTGTCACTCTCTCTCTCTCTGTCACTCTCTCTGTAGCTCTCTGTATTGCTCTCTCCATGCGTGCAGCAATTCTATGATCAAATAAAAGCAGGTTGGATATATACCTGGATGGCCCGCCCAGTGTTTACCACACATCGGCTATGTGTGGTAAACACTGCAAAGACTGGCACACTGGCTGGTTTCTCGAAGACAAAAAATTCAATTGCAAGAACTCTACTTGAATTGTTGCATCACTGATCTAGCCGACACATGCACAGCTCTGAGAAATGTTGGTAGTTTTCAGTGGACTTCGGGCTTGTAAGGCACTTACAGTAACCCTTCAGGAAGCGACTTGACTGATGGCGTGCTAGCGTCTTGCTTGCTTTTCTTAAAGGTGTGTCAGTCCAAATTTGACAACATCTTAAGAGAAAATCTCATGTGTACATTTTCAAATATTTCTGTGTGTCACGGAGAATCAGTCATCAAAAAGGATCTTTGTGAAACCAAAAGACAAACAGACTTGACAAACAGCTGAAACTGCTGTGGATTAAAACACTACGTGACCTTTTATTTGTGTTGGATAATTATGAGTCTCTGGGAACATGGACAGTGTCATTCTGCAGGAACTGCTAGGTTTGGATGACTCTGTTAGTTTGACATTTTGACAGAATAATAAATAAGAACGCCACTGATCAAGTTCTCTTTGTACAGTTTGGAGGCACTTTGCTGTTTGCAGTTTCTGCCACCTCTAACTACTTTAATCTAAATGCAGGTGTTGGATTATTTTTAGCATGTACACTGATACCTGCAGTCATTTCAGACTGAAGACAAATCATAAGAGGATGATCTGAGGGAATCTTCACTTCTCATAAACCCTGAATGATCGCAGTTCATCTGGATTCTCTGGTTCATCTCAGAACATAGTTGCTGATATTTGGAGGTATCTGGAAATGGATTACACAATAAAAATCCAAGTAACATCTTTCTAACAATGACCTTGCAGCTACCAGCCTGTTTTGATCATCAGATTGACAGGCTTTTTATTTTTCTGCAGAGTTTTGCAGGTAAATCAGTTGTGTGCTGGACATTGATGGTTGAGGAGTTTTAACGTGGTTATCTCATCTTGTGTAGTACTCTTAACTTTCCACATGGTTGAATTTCAGGACGGCTCTGCAGCTCTCCCACATTCTCGAGGAGATTGGGAACATAAAATGCTTTTACTCTTATGCCAAAATCGGACCAAAAAGAGCCTCATTCTGAGTGTTTCGGGTCAGTTAGGTCAAATTTCCTCATCTGACATAATCCCAGACCCAGATCGTGTTTGCCAGAAACAGGCCCGGGTTATAACCCTTAGGAAGGATAGAGGAAAAGGGGTACCGCTCCGTTCCTCCAATACAGCAAGTCAGCACAAACCATTAAAGCACTTAGTGGGAATGAGCCAGCCACTCAAACACTGATCACCACTCACACTGAATAATGCATGCACAATAACTTCAATGCATATTAACTTAGATTAATGGTTGATGTGTATGATGCAGCCATAGTCAATCAATGGATAATAAAAAAGCATAAAGAATCTTTTTTGCAGACAATTCAGTGTTTGATTTTAAACATTAAAGAAGCAAAAATGTTAACATTTTGTTGTTCCAGCTCCTCAAAAGTGAGGATGAGTTACTGCTCTTTGTCCTTTTTGATAGAAAAAGCAGAGACTTGGGTTGAAGACAGTTTTTTTTTTTTTTTGGACAGAAAAAATAACTTAAGACATTGCTTTGGGCTCAATCTGATGAGCAATTCAAATTCAAATAAATGTATCTTATAAATGTAATCTCCTTTCCCGCATGTCATTCCCTACTCTCTCTCCCTGATTTACGACTCTATCCATAGTAGTGGAGAGCAGAGCTTCTGAACTTTTCTGACTGATTTGAATTTAACATGAATGAAATGTAGATAAGAATTACTTTAAGAATAGAAGATGCAGCCAATACTTCTTGTATTCCATCTCTAGCGGTACTGATGGGCACCAGTGCGGAACTCGGTGTGTGCAAAGATACAGGTAGTGCTCAGTTTAGAAACATGTGTTCCCAGTCCAGCCACTGTGTTCTGTCCGCACCAGGATGCACCACTGCAGAGGATTATGGAGGATCAGCAGGCTTTAGGAGACACTGCTGCTCCACATTTTTCCTGATGTGAAAGGAATCTGGAACGCACACGCAAACACACTCTGGCCTCTGTGGCTGCAGGCCCCGCCCCCCTTTTTCTTCCAAACCCTTACGCCATGTTTTTGTCCGTCTGGCCTACTTTTTTACTGGCGATCCCTGGCATATCACCCTACCCTACAATCCAGCTCTGCCCACGTGTTTCCTGACTCTCTGTCTCTCACTGTTTCTTTTCTCCCCATCCTCATCTCTCCTCTGATTCTCCTCTTTCTCCTCCGAATCTTCTCGTCCTCCTCTGATTCTCCTCGTCCTCCTCTCTCCTCTGATTCTTGCTATCCTCCGCTCTGACAATATGATTCTATCAGTTTTGTGTCATAAGTCTTTGATTGCCTTTGCTTGTGTGCGTGTGTGAATGAAATTGCTCTCTTGCAGCATGTGATCACTCTGCCTGTGAGCTGGTAGATCAACATAAAGCAGAACTTGGATGAACTCTTGCATTGTCATCGACAGCTTCACTTTCTGCACAGCTCCCTGCCTATCAGGAATAATGTGAACTTTATCAAAACATCATAAGACTGTGCTCTCTGCCTCAGGACGTACACACTGCTTCATTACATACACCCCCATTAAATGCATAATCAAGAAGAGTTTTGTAACATCAACAACCAATGGCTTCAGTAATGCTATGTTTTAACAGCAAGGACATTACAGGGATTAGTCTCTTCCATTTGCGCCGCCCAGGTCTAAATTGATTTCTGATTACATTTTTTAAACCCCTCCTTATGTGTGAGTAGATTTTCCAAAAAGTATGGAAACTAGAAAAGAAGTCTGGTAATTTCTTGTTTTAAATGATCAAAAATTGCAATCGGCAGTCTTTGTGGGGTTGGTGTTTTATTTTGAAATTGACTGGAAGCTCTGTGTTCTTGTGTCTGACTTCCTGCCCTGGTCGATTTGCTCTGTTCAGCTTGACGTGTTCTTGCTGCGGGCTCTGTTGAGAATAGACCCGGCGCATATTTGGGGCAGCAAAAAGTTGCGCAACACTGGTTTGTGCCGCAAACAGACCGTTGCGCAGGCCGTGGAAACAAGAGCATGGACTAGAGAGGGCGCCACCAGCTCCAGAGTGCGTGCCACACACGAATCCTGTAGAATCGGCCTGGAACTCTGTGTAATGACCCAGCTAAAAAAACAAGACTCTACACCGACAAAAAGAGTTGAATGATGACTTAAAAGTATTTTTAGGGGGCAGCATTACACTGCTGTGACCTTTTGACAAACTCTTTCAACTGTCTTCTCTTTATGTTGACAAAGTGACAAAGTTGAGGTTTTCCATTTAAGCTGAGAAAGAACTCAGTGTTTAGCTTTCTTGTCTTTCTTGTCTGTGCTGCTGTAACGCCCGAATTTCCCCTCTGGGGATCAATAAAGTACTATCCTATCCTATCCTATCCTATCTCGTGCTGTCAATAAGTTTAAGGCTGATTGTGTGAGATAATATCATTAGCTGACATTACAAGCTGTCCTCAGATTTAGGCCAACAGAGAGAGAGACGGGCAGCAGGTAATCTGTCTCATAGGCTGGGTTAAATCCTTTTGTGTATTGCTGTGTCATGCTATGAGACTTGATGAGTGTGTGTGTGTGTGAGAGGTTCTGTTCAGCCAGACTGATCACACTTTCAGGGGGGGGAGAGAGATGTGAAAGATGATGGAAAGAAAAGGCTGGACTTTATTGAACCATCGTGCAAACATTCTGCCTGCAGAGAGATCACAGCTCTGTTAGCACGCCGTGCAGCTGCTGATAATAACTGACTCTCTGCAGGCAGAGAAGTCCATCCTCAGGCTGTTGTCTCTGCAGTTTCATCGTCTCTGTGCCAGCTCAGTCAGTCGCTTCAGTCCTGTCCAGCTGATTTACCCCGTCTCCTGGTTCTGAATGGACCTAAAGCCAACAGGAAATATGTGGGACTGGGGATTTGGCTCTGGAGCCTGTAGAGTACAGTGTGCAGTGTGCAGGACAGTGTGTCTGTGTGCATTTATGCACAACTCTGCTACTTTAAACGGTATTATTGGGCAGTGAAAGGCAGTAATAGAGCATAAAAAGCTGTTTCAAAGGCTGTAATCATGTTTCTGGGTCCTGGACCAAACCCCAGCATCCATCAGAGCTGATATGTGCTACTTCATGTCTCTCTAAGGGGTGATAAACTTGCTGATAATATCCTCTTTGAAACTTATTTGAATTGTACAGAATGATTGATCTTTCGGCAGCCAGAGAGGAACATTAAAGACATGCGTCTTGTTTGAACTCTCTGGTGTCTCTGAAGTGGGACAGGACATGGAGAGAGAATGAGGAAGTGTGTTTGCAGGCTGCTGACTCATTAGTCTCGCCTCAGGCTCTTCCTTCATTAGCTTAGCACTGACCCACTCCTGCTAAGAAGCACACATGACATACTTCAGCTATATTCTGTCCCTGGTTTCTGGATTCCTCTCCGTTTGTGGGTTATCCCCTCCCACTGTTGTGTAATCATCTGAATAAAAAAGTAGGTCAGAGCACTCCCCCCCTCAACCTCAAAGATCAGCCCCTTCATTCAGGGTTTTTTTTCCCCGTGTTCAGGAGGAATCAGCACTCAGGTTTTGATTCACTGATGGAGAATAGCTGAGTTGAGGAGCCGGGGGGCGTCATCAGCCCCCTTGTGTCAAAGTTTTTTTTTTTTTTTTTTTTTTTGTGTGTGTGGTGTTTTTTGGAAGCAGCAACACTTACCATGGCTCATTGGTCTTGAGCTCAGTGACTCCAGGGCTGGTCAAAGATGAGATGTAAGGAGTCTGCTGTGGCCCTTAAGTTTCACTGATGTTCTGTTCTTGATGCTCTCCAGCAGCAGTTTGGTTTTAAAGATGGAGTCAGTAGCTTTTTCCTAAAATAAAATATGGAATTATGCAAAAGTAATGCTGCTAGCTTGCTAAATTATCAGCTTTTCCATTACAACAACGTGTAATATTCTCGCTGGTCTGTAGTATAAGTACAAGCAGTAAACTTACAAGCTAACCATGCAAGCTTCTGGTGGCGATGAGTCTAGGAGGAAGGGCCCAAAAGGAATGTTGTGTTTACAAACTTCTACAAGCATTTCTTTTGACTCTCCCTTTAAGTAAGCGTAAACCTCCACTTTCATTTAACTCGTAAGAAATCATATTTTTATGACCCCTCAGGGGGTAGCTAGGGGACACTAAGGGGGTCGTGGGAACTTTGAGGGAAGGGGGGGGGGATGCAACAATGAAACAATCAACTTGTAATATTATTCATGACAATAACATTTTATAATGTGTATTTTAAGGCTTTATTGATCACTGCATATTGCAATCTGTGTTCTTTTTCTCTGCCAGTTTTTCATAAACAAAAAAAACCACACACACACTACTCGAGCATATCTGTATTTGGCAGCTTCCATGAGTGACACTGATTAACCAGAAATATGCCACTGAAAACTAGCTACCTACCTCTATTAATAAAATGAGAAAACATATCAAGAAGTTGCTTACTTTTTTATATTAACCATGGTATGTACAGGGAGTTGAAGACATTTTAGGTAGACATTCAGGTATATGGAGGATACCCACTCATTTTTCAGTCTCCATGGGGTATACTCACTTCTAGAATAACAATATTCTGTAGAATGCTGTCATTTTCTTTTTCTAGGATGGTGAAGGGATGACCCTCCCTACTCTGCCTCTAATCGGCTAGTACACACTAAATATGCAAGAGTAGTCTTACATGTCAATGAACGGGCTGCTTAAAAAAAGAAAACGAATTGGGGGGAAAAAAAACCCAATGGTATACCCACTTCAGGCACCACTACACCACTGCCAGAGGCCAATGTTATATGGGGTACCTTAGGATGGCAAAGTTCGGGAAAACCCTGACCTATACACTGAAAGTATTTGGATTTTTTTTTTTTTGTCTACCATGTGTTTGTCATTTGCTTAACGTCACAAGTAGAACACATTGTGACCATCGCGCTGATTCCAGGGATTTGGGAGGATTTGACAGCACTGTTGAACCTGTTTCTGTTGGTTTTGTTTATCTCAGACTCCAGCAGAGAACAGGATCTCAACACAAGCCCAGTGCAGGCTTAAAATAAGCTAAGCTGTGTTGTTATTATTGAGGAAAAAACAATACTGATGTAATGATGTAATTATTTCTTATTTATTTGATTGAGCTCATTACATATCTTACATCTCTTTTTTTCATGTAGAATTTCAATAGTTCCAGCAATGATTGCTCCTCATGTTTTGATCTGTGTATTTGAATATTGATTGTTTGAACAGCTCTCTGCAGTGTTGGCAGGCTCTGCTTAAACATTGGTAAAGTGAGTCAGATGGCGGATGTCAGATTTGCATCAATGCTCAGGAAGTTTGAACAGGACTGTTGACTCTGTGACGTGTTCGCTGAAAGACTGCTCTGTTTATCAACTGTTTGGCAAACGTGTGTGTTGATTTATACAAGAGTTCTCTTACCTGGGCCAGTCAAGACCTTCAAAATAAGACGATAATAACAACTGCTAGTAAAGGAGGAGATTTTAACTATTTTAGGATCAAGTGAATTGAAAGTAAAATGTCACATGTCATGCCTGGAATGATGGTGCAGAACAGAATTTCTGAAAACTTCCCCTGAGATGTTGAGTATGCGCTGCATCAGTCAAAGCAAGCAGCTGAATTTGTAACTCTGACTTTCTGCTGCCAGCCCCGCATGAAGTTGAGTTGAGCTGATATGTGAACGCAGCAGGAAATATTCAGGAAAAATTCACAGTGAGCGGGAGTGATGAATAATGTTGAGTTTGTCTTTTATAAAAGAGAGAATACATGGATGTTATTAGATATCGTGTTATGTCATAGTGACTGCATGGAAGCTAGAGGTGCATTTCTTGTAGCGAGGATGGGGGTAACTCAGGGGACATTTGAAACGTAACACAACATAGTTAGAAGCTATGGAAAGCTAAGTTTAGCCTGGAGCCTATGTTGGCCTGTGGTTCATATTTACTCTTGAGAATCTTTACCTCACCGCCGGGCTCTTAGATTTCTCTAACTACGTCTGTGTTCTCTCTCCAACCTTTAGGGGAAAGTGTTTACGTTGAGGTGTTAATACGTACGTATAGGATCATGTGAACATTTCAGCAGCAGGGATCCAAAACAACATGGATGAATGTCATGTACGTAGTCAGCTGGGCCTCAGCATGTAGGGCTAGAGATTCTTCCAGCATAGACTTGATGTTTTGCAGCCATGTTCAGATTCCAGACTAAGATACATCAATAACACTGATGTTTGTGACTATATTCACACTGCTGCCATTTTCCCTGATGTCAGACTGAGGATGAGAATTATTAACTACAACATAAGATGGTTGTACTGCTGTCCACGTTACCAAGTCTTGTGAGGACTTGAGGAGGGGAGGTCGGGGGGCTGGAGATTGTTTGAAACCATTTGTTTTGATCTGAAATTCTGTTCTTAAAGTCGCAGACTGTAAAATGTCGCATAATTATGATACCTTTAAGTGACTAAAACTCTTGTTTGAACATGCTGATTAGTTCTGAAAATGGAAACTTCAGCAGAAGTGGCTGTAATGTCTGGATTTACACCTTATCTTTAGTTTCTTTACGCTCTTGAATAAGAAGTTATTCAGCTTTAAACTCAGTGTGTAAATTACGTCGCCAGCAGGCTCTCAAACACAACGACAATAGATGATGTTGAGGCTGGCAGGAAGTGATTCTATCTACTCCAAAAATTCGATCATCATGTCAAGCATTAAAGAGCAGAGTACAGATGGACCCGCTCAGATGGGTGTGTTTTTGTGTGTGTCTGTGTGTGTGTTCACAGTCGGCTGACAGGGTGCTAACATGACTGTCCATGTGTCCATTGATATTTGACCGCTGCAGCCACAGTATCACATGATGGCCTGAACCTGAGCTCTGTGTCTTTGGGCCTCTGGGCCAGATATCGTCACTTCCTCAGACGAAATATTCAATGCATGTTTATTTACATTTTTACTGTAGCAATTCCCTGGGGGTCGTGGGGGCAATAAAGAAAACAAACAAATTTGAATTACAGCAATCATCCCTACAGGTAGATTACATGTAATTATTTAATGAAGTCTTGTGGAATTCAAAATATTTCAAATGAATCCTAATTTCACTTAAAGGTTTCCAAAATTATAATTTAAAGGGAAAAATTAGTCCAAAATGGTCAGTTTGTTTACAGCTGTAGCTCTTTTAGTGCCATCTGTTTTCATCATGGAGTTTGTAATCCTGCTAGCTACCCTGTACTCTACTCTACCTAACGTTGATAGTTATGAAGTACAGACCCACACACAGCCTGCAAGTCTCTCTCACCCCAGATTTTCCGGTATATATTACCATTCAGAATTTCTTCATTATTAAACTTTCATTTATGTCTGTTTAAACTAAGAGAAACGCTGAAATCGAGTCCTTCTGAGTACATCCCTCTTTCTGAACATCTGAAATTTTGAGTGAATGAAACCTTTATGTTTTAAGAAATGAACTTGAGAGTCAGTTCAAACGACCGTATACCAAACTAGTAAAGTACGGCATATTTACTCAAGTTAATATGCAGTCAAGTTTTGTGTGTAGACACTTAAAGAATTCAAATAACGAAACATTATCATAGACTGATTTGGTGATTTAATGTGAATGACGTCTGAGTTTCTCCTGTCTTAGGACCAGTATGTGTCTTTGTCTGTGTGTGTACATCTATGTTTGATGCTTTAGCCTTTTAGTTTAACTCGATCTGTGTGATAAGTTAGCCTGTTAGCTCTTTAGCTGACCTACTTGTAAAGATTGGGAGCCATTTAGTGTTGAATTAGTTTGTTAGGGAGTCATGGAAAAACTGCTGTTAGCATCAGAGAACATGTTTGGACAGATCTCAACAGTTCAGCTTCACTCGTCTCATTTTTTTTTTTTACCTTGTTTCATCTGATCACTGATTGAAGACCACGTGTTGTTCTGCTGCATCCAGATTGTCCTCTGTTCTCTTTCATTTTTATTAACTCTGTCTTCTGAGTGTAACTTATCCCCCATTTTTATTGTTCTCTCAGCGTCATCAGGACCATACTTCAGTATCAGTTTTCTCTCTTTTTCTTTTTTTTAAGTGACACATGTTACAGTACCGCCATTGTCAGGTAAAGAATAATGGAGGTTAGTTTGTTCTCCTGCACGCCTCAGCTAGAGATCACTTAAACATAACCGATCGACATGACAGGACAACAGGTGCTAGGTATGCAAAGATATGGAAACACATGCAGGTACAGGTGAGCTGTGTTAAGTAGACTTGGAGAGCATGAATGAGTTTCAGCAGTACGTCAGCTTGGTTCAAAGAATGCACTTTGCCTTGAGCAGCTCGCAAGAACTCACAAAAACAGAAGTGAAGTTTATGGTTCCTTCTTTGTCTTTCTTTGTGTAATCTGGTTCACTTTCAGCCTCCTCCACTCAGTGTTGTAGCTGACTGTCTTTGTCCAAAGGGCTTTTATCAGCTGCTCTTCTACCTAAAGGCAAGATGTTGTGTGGAACAGTTTCTCTAATTCAAGGGCACATACTGCCTGCAGCAAATTCCTCCGTTTGGCCCCTAATCTTTGCTCTAAATAATGTGATGCAGGGTTTAAATGATGACATTTTTTATTTGTTCCTCGAGGGATGCACAATAGGTCACAGTAACATCATTTTCCCAATATGACTAATTGCAATAAACTAAGGCTGTCAACATTAACTAGTTGATGACAAATAATTAAAGTCTGAAATTAATGTGTTAATTGTTTTAATCAGGATTAGTCGCATGTTATATGGTTTCTCTTAGGCGTACCTTGAATAAGCCTCCACAGGGTCTCCATGTAGTCACAGTGATGGACTACAGGGAAACACTGCAGGAGACTTGGGTTTGAATATCTTATTTCACTTTTAAAAACTCTCAAAAGTATTATAAACCTTATGACATCAAACTTTTTTTACCATTCCTTTGAGCTGTTTTCATCTAGTTTTTGAATCGTAACAAGTTCCTTTCTCCGTGGTTAAGTAAATGTCATAACCTTCGATCTACCAGATGGTCCTTACTTAATTTCAAAATAAAAGTAGGGTTGAATTCAAACAGCATGTAAAGTACTCTCAGCTTAAGGAAGTACAAAATTCCAAATAAAAGCTTGGATTTATTTTAGATTTGAGAAACATTTTGAAAACACAAAGTTATAATAAATATTTCTTCATTCATTGCACTTCATATTGATACCCCCATTGGTACAGTTCTCATATCCTGCAGCATAAAGTCACTTCGCATTGTGTTGACTGTGTGTCTCCTCTTTGTGTGTTTCAGGTACCCCAGTCAATATGTGTATTGTTCAGAGCCGGGCTCGCCTGACTCAGCTCAGCCTGCCGGGGACAAAACCCCTAACGTCCCGCAGCATGAGCAGGAGGAGGACTCCACGCAGCACAAGGTGGGTCTGCTTTAATAAAAGCCGCAACACCACTACACTATAACCAAAACAATTATTTGTTCGGCAGTTTGGATTGTTATATTATTTATTGATTCCAAACCTGGAAATGCCATTGAATTGTTCTGTTGGGATAACCCAGCTGAGATTCAGGGGCTTTGAATGACCGGACCGCCAGACGTCTGCTGACTTTAGTTCCAGAATATTTGAATGATTGATTGTATCAAAAAGCAATACAGTTTTAAAAAGCATCTTCAGTCATATTTATTTAAAAAAGCTGCTGTGAGAGAAAGAGGGAGAGGGCTGTGGAAATTGCACATCAACATTGTCAACATTTAGGGTTCCAATTAACCCTGTATAAACTGCCTGAGTAGGGTGTATCCAAACAAGTATTGATGTTGTTTGACTTTTTAACAGTATCATATCTATGTTTCAAATTCTGGTATCGTGACAAAGACAGCCTACTAGAGCTCCAATGGTTCATTACTTTGTCATCATCTATTGATGCATCAATAGATGTGTACGTCATGCCATCATGCATACCTGTACACATGATTAAAAACAAGTCTTTCTCCACGTTAAGCTGGCTCATATTTTTTAACTAAAAGCTGCAGCAAGAGGAAGAGAGAGAGAACTGTAGTAAAGATGTGTTGCCAACGTATCTGTATGATTTAAACATTGTGCAGGAGTTTGTCTGCAGATTTTGTAATTAAAAACAAGAAATGACCAAATAATTGTTGCCTTGGTATCAAACAGCGATTGATATTGTTTGGTCTTTTTTTTTCTAGTATTATATCTGACTTTAAAATTCTGGTCTCGTGACAACCCTGTTACTTAAAAACAGCTTACTAGAGCTGCAATCATTTAGTCGTCATCTATTGAATCGTTAGCTGTTGTTTGTGATAATAAATGTTTCTGTTGCTTCTTAAATTTAAATGTTATCAGGTTTTTTTTCTCCTCTTATCAAGTTAAACTAAAAACCATTCTGCTGGGGACAAAATGTGACATTATAGGACTTTTTCTTTGGCTTTGGCAAACAATGTTATTTGTTGCAGCCGTTGCAGATAAAGTGGCAGACATGAGTTTCTCCTGTAGTGTTCTTTGTTTGGTAGAGCTGATGGATGCATTGATATCTTTATGGAACAATGCATTCCTGGATGGATGGATGGATGGATGGAGAGGAGGATGTTTATTCAGCCTGGTTAACATTGCTGGCTCATGCTGTGGCTTGACTGTGGGATGATGAGCTGTATTATTAGACTCATGGTTCTCATGGTGAAATGTGTGCGTTAGCAGAACCTTGACGGTGTAGTGGGAGTCGGGTTGTGCTCTTTGGTGACCCACTGACCCCCATGTCCAGTGGGAGGTGTGGAGAGAGGAGGTGTAGCTGTAAATACTTTGTGGTGAAGATCTGGAGGTCCTGAGTTATGGGCTGAGGACGGCATTGCATAATACTTTATCGTTGACGTCACTCAGGCTTCTTCCATTAAAATTTACAGTCTACCCTAGCTTAGCTTCCTCGTCATGGAGTCATGTAACATTTAATGAAAACTTTATTGAAAGGACGAATGTAGCAGACAAATAATAACAACTTTGACTACACTAATGATTGAATCCAGAGTATAAAGGTCATTTTAAGATTGCATATTAAAGAAAAACAACTTGGCAATTATCTTAAATAAAAATCAGGCTCTTTCACTACAAAAGTTGTCATAGCAACTTATTTGAACTCAATCAGTGTCACTCTAATACGATACTAGCAAAAATATTGATGCCTGAAACAAAACTAGAAGTCCTAGGCACCTCAATTTGTTCAGCTTCTTGTCCCGTCACTCCTGCACACTGTGTAAATTGCACAAAAACAAACAGTTTGCCCATGTCTAAGCAATGTAGAAGACGGTGTCCCTCTTTGTCTTCCCCCAAAATAGTGTTTTTAAAAATATCCTATCTCAGTTACAATTCTACAATTTATTGAGCAGATGCTTGAGCCAAAGTGAGGTACATCAGAGAGTAAGAACAACACAATCAAGGATCTAGAAAGGAGGAAACAACACCAGTAAAAACAAATTAACAGCTTAAAGTCCGATCAGACACACAGGGGCTGAAAGGCAATGCACAGAGGCAAAGCTGTTCTAGAGAGTTCTAATCAGTATCAAAACCATCCTAAATATCGTCATCGTTATTATCAAACAAATAATTTTAGGGACTTTAGGAAGTTATCACCCGTAATCCAGATGAACTGACTGATGGACCACCGCTGCTTGTGGCAGCTTTGGGCTAAAATATGACTGAAGATCAGAAGTTTTGTTAAAGCTTTGGTACTTTCTGATGCTATTGATCATTATAATAACTGAGACTGTATCAAAAGGTAGTGATATATATTGTGAATTTTGCCAACCCTGGTCCGGTTTCTTTTGAAGCTGTGTCACAGAAAGAGGACCATGATAAGGACATGAAGATTAGCGTCTGTTCCAGGTGAAAAGTTACTGAGAAAGCAGCCCAGTGGCATTTTGTCAGGAACATAGTCTTCTCTTTACGACAAGTCACAGAGCTGCTGAAATTTAGGTCAGGACCATCCTGTGGGGTTATAGTCCACAGTAAACAAAAGCTCTCCTGACTCTCGGCTCTGAATAATGCTGGAGACTAATCCATCTTAAGGCCCCACACAGACAGAGCAGGGTTTACAAACTGCTACACACCACACTGCATTTTTATTGAAACTAAGACATGAAAAAATACCTTCTTAATTGGTGCAACCCGTCATATCTCCTTAAAAAATGTATGTGATGAATTCTCCGGTACTTTAATGATTTGCATCCAAACTGACATTGTCTGCAAAAATCAAACTGTTTTTCTTTTGTAATTTTAAAGCACCAGTTTTCTACAGGGCTGCAACTTAACCCAACTTAACAATGTGTTAAAGAAGCAAACTGCAGTTTAAATTCAAAACACTGGAGAGAGCTGTCTCCCCCCCCCCCCCCCCCTAGAGTCGATGTGCTTGCCATGTTACGGACACAGAAGCTTCAGTGTTTAGCCAGCCTTGCATTGGTCTTGAAACCTTTCTGCGTTCTAACCTCTCTCCATTTTTAAAAAGCATAACTCAAAAAAGTATGACCACATGACTAGTTTGACCACTTTATGCAATTCAGACAGTATGCATGAGTTTGTCTGCAATGTTTGATTTTTTTAAACAAGAAATCACCAAAATTGTTTAAAATTGTTGTATCTTGACAACCCTGACTCAAATATTAGAGAAAAGAAATGCAAAGAAATTTCAAACTAAAAGTCAATGCAGAATCATTATTTGGAAAAGGTGCCGACTCATACACCGATCTCATACTCTGATCGATCGGCTTCACTTCTACGAGTTGAAGTTTAATCGGCTTGATCGCTTGTGTTACTGTCTTCAGAAATTGGAAAGTGGAAATAGATGTCTCTCACTGCAGAGGAAATGTAGTCTGTCTGATGAGGTTATAAGGTGGTTAACTAAAATCTGCACGATGCTGTGCTCGGAGCTGTTCTGCTGAAATGAGCCCTCAAAGTGTGTGAGTGCGTGTAAGAATGAGTGATAGCTTAGAAAATCTTGTATTTTTGTGTACATGTTTGAGCACAGAAGAAGGAGACTCATTGTGTGCGGTCCAGCAGTGAACAGGCACACTGAGGCAGCTCAACAGGCCTGGCAGTCTGTCACTCCACTTATAACACACTCTGTGTTCAGAAACAAAAGACCGCCTTCACAAACAGACATCGTTTCACCTCCAACATCTGATATTCTCACACAGAAATGCACTTTTTTAAATTCTTAACACCATCCTTCCACCATGCCCTGCAAAACGTTAAAACAATTTTTAGTTTAATATTCAACCGAATGTGATTTGTTTGATATGTTTAAGTGGCTTATATCCACTTGAATGTGATGTTTGGAGACGCCTATAGCCTAGTGGGTAGTGCACACATCCCATGTACCGAGCCTAAAGTCCACCAAGCGGGCAACCCAGGTTCAAATTGACTTGTGCTCGCTTACCGCATTTCATTCCCCACTCTCTTTCTCCCCTCTTTATGACGATATTCACTGCCTATCTCTAAACAAAAGGCATAAAAGGCCACAATTTATACCTTAAAAAAAAAATTATGTGATGTTTGAGAATGTGGAGTATGTGACGATGTGTGTTTTTTGTCCTGTAGGTGTTGGAAGAATGGACGACACACACATCATACGATATGGGACTGGAGGCAGAGAGAGCAGCACTAAAGCTGGCAGCACACAACATTCACCAAGAACAGGTGACATCATACCACATACACAATTATTCCTGTGGCAAGATGTAACGTAGAAGATAAGCGACTCGGAAGTGGCAGACGAAGCAACAGAGTATTTTATACGATGCTATAATGAGAATAATTGCCTTTATATCAATGTTACATATAGTTCAATGGAATGACCATATCAAGAAAAAAGTGGAAAAGAACATACTGGCAAACAGAAAACGTAATGCAGCCGTTTGATATAGTGCACGGAGGTCGAAGTCCGAAAGGGATGGTCATGTTTTGTGAGACGCGTGTGTGAACAAGCTGATCAGGAGGATTTCAAGGCTAAGAGTGCATGTATGAAAACAGCTTTAGTTTACTTCATTGAATGCTGTGCATGTATAACGATACAAAAAGTACTTTAGATAAGAACAAATAAAACGTGAAAAGGAGATAAAGTGAATAATGACAAAGGATAGTCTCCAGTTGGTTCCACTGGTGGCGTTTAAAGATATTTTTAAAGCTATTTTTAAAGTTTTCTAAGATGTTACAAAAATGTGTTTCATGTCTTCTCTCTGCAGACTGTGAATCCTGGAGAAGCTGAGCTGAAGGACACCAAGTCTGACCCTGAGTCTGATCCTGAACCTGCTGCTTCTGAGCTAGACCCCCAACCAATCCCTCACCCAGACCCCCAGGCTGATGTGGTTCTGCAGCCTCACACCCAGAACCAGAATCAGAACCAGGACCAGGATGTACCTGTGTCCTCCACTCCAGAACCAGTTCCAGCACAGATCCAGGAGTCTACAGACACCCCAGCTGCAGAGACCGTCACTGAGACTCCTGCTGCAGCCCCAAGCCTGGACACACCCCCTTCCTCTGATGAAGCTGAACACATACCTACCTCAAAGAGCGCTGACCCCGCCCACACAGGGTAAGATCACGTTCAGTCCCTCAGTCTGGAGGTTGTCTGGTTCAGAAGCTGGATTTAACTCAGGGGATTTGTGGGGAGTTAAAGTCTTACATTTAACTTAGAGAGTCTTTGGGGTACCCTGCTTTAACTCAGAGAGAGAGAGAAACAAAAACATTCTCCTCTGATGATGTTAAAACCAGCTTCAACCAAACCCAACTATAAATATTATACATCATTCAGCAGGTGCACATTTTCTTATATTTTTGTTAACATCTTTTCCCTTGAGTTGTTTATGATTTATTATTTTTAGTTTTTCATTTACTCACTTGGTCAATGATCACACGCTGAGAGAGAAGATCAGAATTTTTGCTTTCACATCTCGGATCTTTTAAAGTCACTTTGGCGCTCATCATCGTGGAGTTTCCTGGACCTGCTTGACACTTTGTCAGACGGACTTTTAATGAAAGCTTGTGGACATTGCGAAAAATCACTAGAAGATCTGAGCGTGATCACTCTGCATAACTGCTGGATCAGACCTCAAAGAAGAACACCTCCATCTGTGAATCTTTCCTCAGAGACGTCAGGACTTTTTAAAACGTGCTCATCCGTCTCCCCTCGGCGAGCGACCTCTCCTCCTTTTTTTTTCATCTGTTTTCTCTCTCTCTCTCTCTCTCTCTCTCTCTCTCTCTCTCTCTCTCTCTATCTCTCCTTCCTCCTCTCTTTCTCTACACTCTATTTCATTTATCTCCTCCTCTCCCCTCAGTGTAAGGAGGTGTGGTAAACGCCGTGTCCTTTCTTTCCCCTCAGTGCAGTGTGGGTTGCCAGTGCAGGAGATGAACTCCCAGTAGACAGCTTTGTCTCTGCTGAGCACTCTGACTCACAGTGCGGGGTCGTTCCCCCCGAACTGGCAACCTGTGAAAACTCCCCCTTTGGCCGCCCTCTCTTCAGGTGAGTCTCTGACCCCCCCCAGGCAGCCAATCAAAGCACAGCGACAGGTAATCAAGTAACAAGCTCCACCTCTCTGCTGTGTGCAGCCATCGACTGCTGGCCTTGCTCTCCGCTTCTCTCTGCTTTATTTTTTTTCCTTTTCCATCGTTTTGCCTGCTCACAACCAGGACTCACAGTACTCTGAATAAATTTAAGAAAGAATATTTTCATGTTTTCGTCACATTTCTGAGAACTTATTTCTGTTCTCCACTCTCTGTTATCCATCTCCTCTCTCTGATCCCTCCTCCCTCTCCTCCTGTAGCGCGGAGGAACCCGGTTCCAAGGACCAGCAATTAGACCAGATCCGCAGTTCTGGTTCTGAACCAGAGGTCCAGTCCACTCCAGGTCAGGTAGACCAGGAAAAACAACAACAACAACAGCATCAACAGGAGCAACAGCAGGAGCAACAGGATACGGAGGATGGTCTGTCTGATCCTGACCAGGAGAGAAATGCCTCCCAGCTCCTCCAAGAACAGAAGGTCAGCAGCCTCGGGGCTTTCTCACATTTTACACCATGCAGCTTTTCAAGTAATGAAATCCAAAGCTCCCGAGTAAATCAAATATAAGATATCAGTAGAAAAACAAATGTAAGTGGATTTGTAACGGCTGGATGGCAGGTAGGTGGAGAATAGGGTGGCACAAATTATTGGTGTCATTGTTTCTGCGACATTAGCAGTCACAATAAACAAACTGCAAAGAATTCTTTTCTGGAAACAAACGATGCTCTCCTAATCATTTCGTCAGATAAAGCTAAGCTAGATATCAGCTCCCCTCAAAATAATAGGTGCCAATTAAGTGTTGAAACAAAAACAGCTTTTTGGATTTATGTGGATTCAGGAGGGACATTTAGAAACACAGGTGTTGTATAAAACATGAAGAAAAGCAGATACACATAAAAACTGACATATTAGATTGTATATCAGCTATAAATCTTTTTATTTAACCCGCTTCAGATTGTTTTTCTCACTATTGGACAATGTCATTGCTCATTGTATATTTTGCTCATATCATGTGGAATTAGTAGGTTATCCCCTCCAGTGAAAATCCCCATCAGCTATAAGATGCAACATGCTGCACAGCGGTTGTAGCATTTGGCAGCTTTAGGTATGAATGCTGAGTCTGCATACTTTCAGTTTCTGTTTTCTGTTTTCATGGTTGGAGGAAAAATGAAAGACGAGTGTTTCCGGAGGAATTTACTTATTATCTGGGGATTTGCGTCTGTGTTGTGTTTTCGTGCATGATTTTATTGTTTTTAGTCCAAGTTTGCTTCCTAATCTGTCTGCTAATGACTCCTGTCAGAGCTGTTGGTCTGTTTGCATAAGAAGCTGTGGAGGTTTGTGGATTTTTCAGGATCAGACTGTCGTGTGAGGTCCAAGAGGCCGCGCTTATATAATCCGTCAAAATATTATGCACAGCTCAGCGCATCTCAAAGCTTTAGAGGCTGAAGGCTCTAATTCAGTATGACGAGCCTCCTCTGTGGACGAGAGTCTTTGTAGAGAGCGCTCATAACGCAAGTCAAAAAGAGAATCACTGATGACACCGTTTATTAGAACTTCACTGTGCTCTGCTGCAAATCAAAGTCAGAGGTCACAGATGTTGAGCTGTCCTTCATGTATCTTCTCTGGTGCGGTCAGGGACAGACAGAAGGTGCAGCAGGGAAGGACTGGCGCACAGAGGAGCAAAAAACATTAATCAGTGCAAGTACGGTACAAAATGAACTGAAACGTCTGCAACAAATACTTTTGTCCTTTCAGCCAACAAAGTTATAATAAGACTAACCTCAAACAACACTCCCGTCTTTAACTTTTTTGAATAAAACTATTATTGCCCCTGGGGGAATTAGCCTTGCACCAAGAGCATAAAAAACATAAGTGAAAGAAGACATTGACAACCATACAGGACGGCATATGAAAAAAACATTAAAATATATCATTAAAGCATCGCATGATTGCATGTAGGGATTTCATTTGTGTCTTTGTGCCCGTCCTTCCTGCTTGCACCTAAATCCAGATGTATAAACATATAGTGAGTTTGTATCAGTAGATGCTGCTTAGCTGTCATTAAATGTATAGACTGAAGCCGGATCGATCGGTCGCTACTTTACGGAAGAAGCTGAAAACATCTGTCTCCCCTTTAGCCTTTAGTTTGCTATGAATTGAAGTATTCATTCATTGTTGCGTGTGTGCTTCACCTGTGCTCAGGTGGGGGATGCCAGTGTTGGCCCCGAGACTGATCCCTCAGTGCCAAGTAAAGAGGACATCCCGACCTTTGACGAGTGGAAGAAACAAGTCATGGAGGTGGAGAAGGAGAAAAGTAAGAGCTGAATAATTCAAACACACATTTAGATGCATGTGCACGTATGGAAAGAGAGGTGTCGCATACAGAGCAAAGAGCAATGTTCCATGATGTTGTTTCTATAGCTGGAAACTCAAAGGAGATCCTGATGACATGAATCTGACTGTGTGACATGAGCCCAGGCACTGCTCTGCTCCTGCAGACAAAAGAGGCCTTCATGCTAGATTTAATCTACATCTCATCATGTTTCTGCTTTGTCCTTCTCACTGCGAGTGTTTCTTTGCGTGATGTACCTCTGTCTTTTCTCTTCAGCTTCCTTCCTCATATTCTTTTCCTGTGTATCTTTGTCAGCATCTCCCTCTCTCTCTCTCCCTCTCCCCCTCTCTCTCTCTCTCTCCCCCTCTCTGTGCATGCCATCGTGTGCCGTGATCAGCAGAGCATGTGGTCACGTTATGTAACATCTCTAACTTGTTCCTCTCAGGCATCACTCTTTTATTTCCCAGCATTTGTAACTCTCTCTCTCTCTCTCCCCCCCCCCCCCCCCCTGTGCAGGTCAGTCTCTCCACACCTCCCCCACTGGCGTCCCCCACCCAGTAAAGAAGGTCCAGAAAAACTTCAAGAATAACTACGCCTCAGTGGAGTGTGGAGCCAAAATACTGTCTGCCAACAACGAGGCCAAGGTCAGACACACACCACCTCTGTTTACCACACACACACAGACACACACAGACACACACACACAGACACACACAGACACACACAGACACACACAGACACACACAGACACACACAGACACACAGAGGCAGACAGCAAAGAACACAGAGGTCACAGCACATGGATGACGCCTGCATTTAGTCCGAGCATTTAGAGGTGACTTAATATTAAAATTGTAATCACATTACGTGACCATGTGTGAAATGAATTCATGTTAATTATTAAACGGGAACTTAAATTCCAGTTTATGTTATATATATGTGTTATATATGTGTGATATGATTTCTAAGTGAAGAAGATTCAGAATCTTAGATATTCATACAAATCTGATGTGAATTGATTTTTTTCCCACACCCCTACCCTGACATGTTTATTCTCACATGAAACAGCGTCTACCAGCTGTTAAAGAAATAAATACATCACAGAATAAACTGATGGTTTAAGTTAACTCACTCACAGTCACTCTTTTGTCTCCTCTTCAGAGCACTTCAGCTATTCTCATGGAGAACATGGACCTTTACATGCTGAATCCCTGCAGCAACAAGATCTGGTGAGTTCACTGACAAAAACATCGAGCATAAAATGTTCTTAATGAGTTTTTATTAACACCTCCTCTGTTTGTCTCTCCAGGTTTGTTATTGAGCTCTGTGAGCCGATTCAGGTCAAACAGCTGGACATCGCTAACTTTGAGCTCTTCTCATCAACACCCAGAGATTTTTTAGTTTCTATCAGTGACAGGTACGCTCACTCCTTGAAAAGCTGCCTGTGTTCAAACTAGGGCTGTGAAATGCTAGATTTTTAAAATCATGATTAATTGCTGAATTTCAGTAGTTAAATGCGATTAATCACAGTTTTAAATGCATGTTTAAAATTCTATTGTTTTGCATTTCAGGGACTCTACTTACAATTTGGATTAAAACACTGGTTTTATTTTAAAAGGTGATAAGGAATTTCTGGTAGATTGAAAGTCACGGCATTAACTTCGACTCAACTTATAACTGTTGTAGTCTTTGTTTTGGATTTCACCTCCCTGATCTATTTCCAGCCTCGTCTCGCACCACAACACATAAACGCCCCCTCCGGCATGCAAGGACAGAGTCACAGCCACTCAGAGGCATTTACGCCCAGCCACACACACACACACACACACAAATACACACTCTTGTCTCTTAATGCTCTCTGGTTGTGTCTGCAGATATCCGACCAACAAGTGGGTGAAGCTGGGGACCTTCCACGCGCGAGATGAGCGAATAGTTCAGAGCTTCCCCCTGGACGAGCAGCTGTATGCTAAATATGTGAAGGTACTTTTTCCTTCTGTGAAGGTTCCCTTATGTTTCAAACAGAGCCGTGATAACAGTTCTTTTATTCATGCTCAGCTCTATTTTCTGACAGTGGTTGAAAAATGAACTGTACACACACAAACACACATTCATATACTCTGCTGTGTTTACGCTCGGGACCCTCTCATGACTCCTCCGTTAGTTAACTTGCCTCCAGCGCTGCCTCGAACTACTCCCTGTGACTCTGTGTATGTCTGTTTGTGACAGAGAGAGAGAGTGTGTGACAGAGTTTCACTTGTTAACTAAGGGTAGATTGCTGTTTTTATTTCAGGAAATTATATCACCAGCGTTGGAGGATCACAATAGTTTGCCTTCTGAAACTGAAATGTTAGACTATAAAATATAAAACAAATCACACTCAGCGTGGGAAGCCCAACTATGGCAACTTACTGTTGTGACTGTCAAACTCTCAAAGCGTCCTTAAGAGATAAGAAAGTACACTGACAGCAGATACTGAAAATCCATAGACACAACGGCCACTTTTATGAGCTATAAAACACATTTAATAACCTGTTAGCGGTAGCATTCACGTCACAGTATGTGCTGTATCTACACAGCTTCTCCTTCTGCTTTCTTTAATTTTTGTCATGAATCCAAACATTTCTTAAACCCGTTTACCTCTGACTTCCTGCTGATTCCTGACACCAGCACGTCGCTTTCCCACACTTACTGGCTGTAACTGCAGTGACATCACGTACACACTCTCTCCTCTCTCTTCACCCTCACTTCCTCTTAGGGTGCCGATTAAATAAAACTACAGAAAAAAGTGAGCGTAGCCATTAGCTCAGCCTGTTTGACTGTCACATTCTGCTGTCTAAAGAACTCATTATGCTTCAGTGAACTTTAATTTCATGGATGCGGATTTTAGTTTAAAAACATGTTGACAAGCCCACAGCTCAGGCCGTCTCTTCCACAACTAAACGCTCAACAGGACATCTTTTAGACCGCTGTGGCGACGACTTGATAACTACAGTTTTATTAAGTATTACAGAATGTTCCCCGTTCTGAGTGCTACTTTTGTTTAATGAAAGTGAATGATGTGGAGTGTTTCTATTGTGCTGATCCAGGTGACTTTACAATGAACACGTTTTGATGTAATAATTAATTTGAAAATGTGCTTCTTTGAACTCTTCTGTCTTCATTCTTCTGCTTACTACATATTCACAGTTTAGACTCCTTACAAAGTTATTTAATACTCCAATGATTGTATTTGTGATGATGTCAGTGTGGGCGTTAACATGTGGGCGCTCGCTGTGATTCATGTGCTCTCTTATGAAATAATCGTGTTTTTATTACATAAACTGATTTTTATTCCTGCAGAGTCAGATCACTGATCTGAGCAGCAGCTACTGTTTGATTTTCTGATGTTTTCTGTGTGTCCTGCTGTGTGTTTTTACCCGTCTGTCCGTGTGTCTGTCTGTCTTTTAGAAAGCTCTCTGTAGTCTCCTGCCTGACTGTAACATAGCAGTGTGTTCATTAGCAGTGTGTTTGTCACAGTGTTTCTGATGCCTGAGCTGCTCGTAGCTTGAATCAGTCTTCACTGATTTTTCTCTGTTTTATTTCTCTCTCTCTCTCTTCCTGTCGTTCTGCTGTCTTCCTCTCGCATCAGATGTTCATCAAGTACATAAAGGTTAGCACTCTTCTCTCTCTGTCAGAGATTAACTTGCACTCTTATAATGGTCTGTAATGGGTGAGCTTTGCCACAGTGTAATCCATAATGCATGTCTAATATGTTTCATAAATATAACATGCACACTAAGCACATTATAAGAGCCTTGCATTTTAAAGATTTCTCTTCAGGTGTTTGGTGGGGTGTGGGTTCATGGAGTGGGCACACATACATTAATTAACTCTAACTGCAGTTATTGTGAAGTTTAGTTTGACAGTTTTTCTTGTTTTCCCTGCAGGTTGAACTTCTGTCCCACTTTGGATCAGAACATTTCTGTCCGCTCAGTCTCATCAGGTAAGAGAGAAACTTCTCCTGGTTCTAGAGTCCTTTGTGTGATAACCTGAAGCTTAACTATCATGAAATATTTAAAAAGTTCTTCAACACAACAAACACTTTTAATATCATATGAGTTTTAACAATGCCACTGTTTCCAGTGATGGATTTTGTCTTTAGCCTTGTTCACACTTGAACAAAACAAAGTTTTCATGGTGAGCAGCATGTGTGACCCATTAGTGTTGTTTCCTCATGAAGTTTGAGTGAGCTGATGTTAGAACGCAGTAGGATATAATCAGAAGACTTTGCATCCAGCGAGTAGGAGGGGGTGGTGACGTGTATTCCCTGTGTTCGGTGCACGGCCTTAAACTGTATGCACGAGACAGTTGCGATCTCTGTGCAATAATTAAATGGCTGCATTATGTTTTCCGTTCTCCAGGATGTTCTTCTCCTCCCTTTTGTTGATATTGTGATTCTGTTGAACTACACGCAGAGTTGATATAAAGGCATTGTTCTTTTTAAGTCATGTCTTGCCTCAGGAGATCCCTCTCCCACCCGACAGTGATCGGACATTCTTTGACGAAAATGAATCCTTTACAAATCCTTGCATTTACTTCTTGTGATAAAAACACATGATTTTAACTTTGATATAATTCTAGTAAAAATCAAACAATATAGTTTCTGTTTGTTACCATGGCAGCAAAAGTAGAAGTCCTAGGCACCCAATTGTGTGTCATTAATTGTTTTCAATCAACAATTGCAGTGAAAGTCACTCTGTCTAAATTGCACAAATACATTGCAAATATATATGTGCAATTTAGACAATGATCTGTTGCTACACCTCGTCCTTCATTTAAAGCCCTTGTGTTTGTAGAAAAACACACTTTAACTGATGAGTAATTCTCAGTAAAAGCTTTCAACATGTACCAACATGTGTGAGTCAGAGAAGTGGGGTCATCAGGGACGTTTGCTGCTGCTGTGTTTAAAGAGGTTGTTCAACTCTGCTGCTTGTGTTTGTCCAAAAAAAGCTCAAAGTGAATCTATTTATCAAATTAACCCTGAAATTATCCCATCTGATCTGAGCAGCATTTTTGAACATGTTTTTCTTTACCTCACAAACATGTCTGCCCCTCCTCTGTTCAGTTTATTAGTATTGTTTCCTGTAATGTCTGTGTAACAAAGTGTGTGTGTGTGTCTGTGTGTGTGTGTGTGTGTGTGTGTGTGTGTGTGTGTGTGTGTGTGCAGGGTGTTTGGTACGAGCATGGTGGAGGAGTATGAGGAGATTTCAGATTCACAGTACCCCTCAGAGAGACTGGAGTACCTGGATGAAGACTACGGTGAGACCACTGTTCCACGCTGACATTTTACTCCACTTTAACGATAATCAGTTCCTTTTGGCATTTATTTTAAATCAAGTCTTTTCAGCGGAGCATGAGGGACACAAGGGGAAGTTAAAATCTTAGATTTTGAGATTCAAGATGTAATTTAACAAGATTAAAGTTGTAAATTTACAAGTATAAAGTTTTAAACAACAAAACTTTGTTTAATCCGCTGTATGTTATGATGTTATTGCTGAATGTAACCTTTAATGTGTCCTTCCCTTCAGATTATCCTCCAGGCTATCAACCATCAGAAGACAAGGCCTCTAAAAACCTGCTCGGCTCAGCGACCAGTATGTACACACCCCCCCACTCACACACGCATGCACGCACGCACAAACACAAACACACACACACATTTTTCTAGGACTGGCAAAATTCTAGATTTAAAAACATAAGACACAAAAGGATTCATAATGAACAAGCGTGGGTGAATTAATAACAGCACATGACGGAGGAGTGTTAAGGGGGGGAGAAGTAGGAATGGTTTCCACACTTTTACTTTGAAAGGGCCAACCCTGGAACGCTTTATAATCTCCTTGTCGTTTATGGCCGCAATTTATAGTTGAGGGCCCTTAAAGCTATAAGAATTCAACAAAAAGATCCCAGCAGATTTTAATTTGAAGATGTCCGTAAGTGTGAACCTGCTTGGTATAAAACATACACAAAGGGTTTTGGATGCAAATATTCATGCAAAAACACTCAGGTGTCCTCTGAGACGGCTGCAGCCGCACACACTAACAAGAGCTGTTCACACAGTTCTCCTTTGCTTGAACCAGAAAACCATGAAAAAAGTACAGAAGCACATGTGTTTGATCTAAAAAGGCCAGACTCAGAGGGGTACTGAACAATAGAAGGCAGGGGGCTGAAGGAAATCCTGAAACAGACAGAGAAGTCTGAGACTAAAGAGTCAGGTAGAAGAACTGAAGTTAAAGCAGTGTCAGAGAGGAGAGTAAAAAAACAAGAAATGAAATGCTAGTCTGGTTTCATTGGTGCATTTCTTTGCCCCAGGCTGCAGCCTACCAGCTTATTTCCAGGAACCTTTTAAACCTTTTAAAAATAACTTCACTGTTTGCATGTGTGTTTCGTCCTTTAGATGCAATCCTCAACATGGTAAACAACATCGCAGCTAACGTGCTGGGAGGCAAACCGGAGCTGGAGGGAGGAGCAGAGACAGGAGGTACTCACCCCTCTAACTCTCACTGCTGCTTCTTTACATCCTGCATCTCCATTAACGTCCTCACATACACCTCCTGTTAATGTCTAACCCAAACCCTTTTTTATCCTTGTGACATCTAACCGCTGAGATCTGTCTCTGAATCTGTGGGATGCTGCTTTTAAAACTCTGTTGACCTTTTAGCTTCACTTTGTTTTCAGCGGTATACAAAGTTCTTCCTTTACATTCGATCCTTCCTATCCTGTAAAAGTGCAGTTTGCTTTACAAGTCAAGGTCTTGACATGTATTTGCTTTGATTCTCTTTTTATTTTTATTTTTTACAAAAAAATATATTTTTATTTTTTAAAGATTTTTTTTCGGGCATTTTGTGCCTTTATATCAGAGACAGGACAGTGGATAGTCGTAAATCAGGGAGGGAGAGAGAGAGTAGGGAATGACATGCGGGAAAGGAGCCACAGGCCTGATTTGAACCTGGGCCACCACTGCGCCACCAGCGCCCCATGCTTTGATTCTTTGCTCTCTTGCTGATTCTTGACATGCAGTCAAACTGGTTTCACCTCAGAAAACACTTCATCATTTCCAGCTCTCGTAAAAAAAGATCCAGTTCTCGCAAAGAGCATGAGTCACCATCCTTCATCGTACTGTGGTTTTACTCTCTGTCACTCTTTATCAATAGGTAGCTTTCTTTTTAGTATGGTGTTTCTTAACACCTAAAGCAAAGGACATGCAGGTCATGACGTAAAAAAAAAAAGACGCTGCAGAAATCCAAGATGGTGGACGATGTGACAGAGTCCGACACTATAACGACAGTTTCTCCCTCATATCACTGCTATGTGTGATTATACGTATTCACAGCAACAATGATAGAGAGAGAGCGTAAAGGACATTCATTCATACTGCTGAGAAGAAAAGAGAATGAAGTAGTTTCTTTACGTTCACGTGATTTAAATTAATCTCTGAGCCCGCCTACTTGCTCGCAGTGAATTTTCCTAGATATTTCTTGCTACACAGAATTCACCCTCATCAGGAAATTTTCAGGAGCTATGTGCGTGTGTCAAAACAAATAAAACATTTTGAAGTCAAACTACTTAATTTGGTGTTTCTATTGGTTTAAATAACTTGTAACTGTTTCATTTGGAGAGGAGGAGACCTCTGCAGATAATTCATCACCATTTCACATTCAACATTGAAGGGATCATCTCTTTGAAACTGAGCTTTTGACAGCAGCAGCTCCACTCGCAGCCTCGCTGTAAAGACACATATTGCAAACTGGAGTTTGCTGGAATCACAAAAAAGCACATTTCCTTCATTTTAAAAATAATATATAAAATTGATCTGCATTTTGACACCAGCCGTCTCCCCTCCTCTCAGCTCAAACTCAAAATGTTCTGCTGCATTTTTCCTCCTCTTCTTTCACTCTTTCTTTCCTCGTTGGCCGTCAGTCTTCCTACCTGTGTGTATGTTCATGTATATATGTGCTGAGGGAGCCACAGCTTTATTTAGTTTGTGGCTGGAGGCCTGCAGCAGCAGATATTTGCTTTCTATGTTTTCCTTCTTGGCAGGAGAAGTGATGCATTACAGTTGAGAGGGGGTCTGTGACGCAAAACCCGTTACTCAACATTTACCCCACAGAGAGGCAGTTCAAAGCGGTCGAATTTAAGGGGGGAAAAAAACATATGCACAGATTGCTCTCCTTTAACTAAAACAAGATGTTTTGGGAAAGTTTTAAAATATGAAGAAAACTTGGAACACAAAGGGGATCAAAAAGTCTGCCATCTTTTTTTGTCACAGGAGTCCTAGTCTAGATTAACACCGACAAAGTAAGCAGAAGAGAGAGGGAGAGACCAGTTCTAACCAGAACAGACTGGTTCTCCGTTTTTTCAGACTTTCCCTAACATGGGCCTGCAGCCACTCTGAGCAGCCAAAGCCTCTCTATCCTGCTCTGCACTCCCACAGACTCATAAATCTGCTGCAACTGGCAACTTGTTTGTTTCTGTGCAATCTGAATAATTATGATAATTATAAGGTGTTATACTGTAAATCCTGTTTTCTGTTTTAATTGTTGTTGTTTGTTTGGTTGCAGGAAACACAACGACAGAAATGGTTGAAAAACAGGAGAGCCCAGAAGAAACCTCTAAACCAGCTGAAACACCTCCAGACTCTGCAGTGTAAGACAAACCACAGAACTAGTATGTGTTAGAGATTTAAAACAGGATGTTAAGATCCAAAAAGACTAAATGGACAGTGTTAGAAATGAACAAAGCAAAATAACCCAAACACAGTAGAACATAAATAATTGCAAAATAACCACAACAACAAAATATATTTAGTTCAAACATCACAAGACTCATCACAAGGCAACACGAGGACCGAAGATTTCAGATAATGTGATCAACTGAAAGAGAGAGAAACAATAAAAAGAGCTCAAAGCAAAAACGAACAGATAACGAACAGATAACGACAATAAAAAAAGAGGTGAGCGCAACAGAAACAGGTGAAGAAATAATAATAATAAGGGCAATAACAGCCGAAGAAGATGACATCACATAAAAGAAGGTCTACAAAAGTGAGTTTTTTTAAGAAGTGATTTAAAAGAAGGGGCAGATTCTGTGATCGTTATTGCCTCAGAGGAGTCCAGATGGGGAAAGCCCTATCACCTTTAGTTTGAAGCGTCATCAATGGAGGTTGGATATTTGATTCCTGATTCGTTCCAGCTAGCCAGGAAATCTGATTTGAGAAATTTGGATTTGAGACACATCGCCAAGCAGATTTGTGGCTCAAAGTAAAAAGGTTTGATCTATAAAAGATTGTTAGCTGCACTTGAATTTTATCTGTTTATCGAGTTAGGTA
This sequence comes from Labrus bergylta, assembly GCF_963930695.1. Taxonomy (NCBI): domain Eukaryota; kingdom Metazoa; phylum Chordata; class Actinopteri; order Labriformes; family Labridae; genus Labrus; species Labrus bergylta. The sequence goes on from NC_089200.1 coordinate 22,777,954, forward strand.
ATTCATCATCAGAACACTGCCTATAGGAAACTGGTCATTAGCTTGGATGAAGTGTGTTCTGTTTTTCCTGCACACACCAAAGCCTGCTTCTACCTGATTGGTCAATACAGCTGTGTACAAATGTACTACAAACAGATACCAGGACACTTCCCATGTTGAAAATCCAGACCTCTGTACAGATTCTGTATTTGAATGTAATATCTTTAGAGATTTAAAGCTTATAAATGAGTATCTGTGTGTTTCCTGCAGACCGGATCCTGCAGAGCAGAAACATCTTGAATCCCAGGAGGACTCCTCCGTCTCCAGTGAGCCTCCGCCTCCTCAGCCCTCATCATTGGACTCTCAGGAGGACAGACAGATCGTCACCCTGGTGGAGGAGGAGGAGGAGGAGGAGGAGCCCAGACAGTCTACTGTCACTCTGATGGAGGAGGAGGTGGAGGAAGAGGAGGGGGAGAAGAGGGAGGAGGAGACGAGGAGGGAGGCAGACAGGAATATGTGGGAGAGTCAGACATACTGTCCCTTCTCCTCCCTCTCTTCCCTCTCTCTCTCCTGCATGGCCACGCTGCCCGAGCTGCTCCACCGCTGGTGCTCCGCCCGCCTCGCTAGGGAGCGTCTCCGCAGCCTGAAGAGGAGGCAGCTGAGCGTCCACACACAGACAAACACCCCTGCCCTCACACACACACCTCCACTCCTCCCCACCCCTGTCCCCACCCCTCTGAAAGAAGCCCCTCCCCTCTCAGAATCGACTCCAGAGGCTGAGGTTCCTGTCCAGGGTCGGAGCGAGGAGCCAAACACACACAGTCCCGACACACACACTCCAGATCTCGTCATCCTCCTCGAGCCCAGCAGGACCTCCTCCCTCCCTGCCCACAGCTTCTCTGACTCCCACAGCTCCCTCACCTGGCCCACACCCACCCAGGAGGAGAAGCTGCTCCCCCCGATCAAAGACGCAGCCCTCGACCCCGTCCCCACTCCTCCCCTCCAGTCCGCCTCTATCCCAGAGACTGAGCCGGCCAACATTGCCAGCCCCACCCTTTCTGTCAGCGCCCCCCCTCAGCCTGTAGCCACGGAGACACCCTCTCCTACCCTGGAGGTGCTCACCACGCTGAAGGAGCATCCTGTACAGCCTCTCCCCACTGTGACAAGGCCTGAGGACCTCATCCCCCCTCCCACTGAGCTGCCCCCATCTCCCCCTCAGACTGAACCCCCCTCAGACTCAATGAAGGCAGATATTGGGGACCCTCAGAGACACCTGGCCCATCAGACTCATGGTGAGCAGGGGGACTCCCTCTCCCAGACAGGTGACCCCCACCGGGTGGAGGACTCAGTGGAGGACGAGCTTCTGAGCTCTAATGGGAACGCCCACCGCACGGCGACGGACTTCTACGCAGAGCTGCAGAACGGGGGAGATTATAACGGGGGTGGACTAATTGGGAACGGGGTGATGTTGAACGGGGGGACAGTGCACGGCTCCAGTCAGAAGGAGAGCGTCTTCATGAGACTGAACAACCGCATCAAAGCTCTAGAGATGAACATGAGTCTGTCGAGCAGATACCTGGAGGAGCTTAGCCAGAGGTAAAACACCAGCTTTCTTCACAGTCAGATTCCTCAACAGCACCAAAATGAAACTCTGCCCACATTAGGTCTCTGTCTTTTCACATTGATTCTGTAACAAGGTAGTATTTGTGTCGCAGTGTGATATTTCACATTGTGTTACAGCGCTGCAGAAGTGCAACATGTAAACATATAGCGGGGCTCAACACACACACGCGCACGCACGCACACACACACACACACACACACACACACACACACACACACACACACACACACACACACACACACACACACACACACACACACACACACACATACACAGCGTAGGCTCCACCATCTAAAGTGACCCTCTTGCCCCTTAAACGCCTCTGTTACTACCTCCCATGGCCAAATATTTACAAGACTAGAAAAGTGATGTTGTATTTCTAGAGTTGAAGAAGCTGCAAACACATAAAAATGGGCTGGTCAGAATGGACAAATAGATAACACACATGCATGCAGTGAACAGGAGACAGAAGACCTTCTAACTTTGATTTCCCTTGGTTGTTTTTGGAGGCGTTACCTCATTTAGAACAGCTGGTGACACCTTCACCTCCAATCAGCAGATAAAAAGCTTATGTAGAAGGAAAGACAACATTTCTGCACATTTCAACATGTATTAGTTGCGTGATGAAAGCCCTGCACTTCTTCGGCAACAGCTGAGTCTCAGCACACAGACAGTTCTGTATTAATATTACATGGGAGGGAAGATAAGGTTGTTCTGATTGTTTCTTGATCTTATTTATGTAATTTTTTAAGATAGTGTCTTACAGATGACTATCCTTAAACTAAATTAATGAGGGGCAAAAGAGAGCCTAGTGGTCATGTTATGGGGCCCATGTTCAGAGACTGTTGTCGTCGTCACAGCGGCCATGGGTTCTAATCTGACTTTGGCCATCTGCTGCATGTCATCCCAAACTCTCTCTTCCCAGTTAATGTTGTGTTTTTTTTTTGTTTTTTTTTTACAGATACCGTAAACAGATGGAGGAGATGCAGAGAGCGTTCAATAAGACCATCATCAAGCTGCAGAACACCTCCCGCATTGCAGAGGAGCAGGTCAGTTTAAACCAATCAGAGCAGGACGAGTCCAAGTGTAAACAGGAAACAGTGGCGTGTTCTGACTGACAGATGTTTAACTGTCGTGTTTCATCAGGATCAGAAACAGACCGACTCCATCCACATCTTGCAGAGCCAGCTGGAGAACGTCACCAAACTGATGCTTAACCTCACGGCTACAGTCGGCCAGCTGCAGAGAGAGGTAGCACACCTGGAACACCTGGAACACCTGGAACACATACAAACACACACACACACACACACACACTTAAAGTACTGACAGCTGACTAAGACTGCATCATGTTCATAGACTGTAAAGAGTAAAAATGTGCACACAGGTTGACTCTGCTGAAAGTGTTGGTTTATTTACAGCAGAGTGGTGGTTAGAGGAACAAAACTTTTCATCCTTGTTTTTTCATGTCTAACACAAACCAGACCAGAAATGTGTAAATTTGACTTTTTGGAATTCAAAATGATCTCAGTAACAAGGTGTTGGAGGTTTTAATAGGAGGGAATCGAGGCTGTGCAGCACATGTGAGATGTTTAAAAGAAACACTGCAGAAAGAAGAAAGAACATAGACTGATGGAAATAATGTGACTCTAATAATTGAAGCCGCTCATGCAAACTGAACAAGAAACAAGAAAGAAGAAAGAAAGCTTTGTTCAGAAATAGTCGATCAGTTGGTGAAACTTTAACCACGAGAGAGGACAAACACACAGAAACATGAAGAGAACATGGAGAACAAATGGTACAATAGTCCAAAATATGTCTGGGACTTTATCTCAGAATTGTGTTTTTGAAATCCGTCCTCTCTTTATGTTCAGCGTCTGATGTCAAACTTTCACCTCCTGACCTTCACTGAGAACAGAGTTAGAGATTCAGCTGCTGACGAGGGGACATATAGAACATATCAGCCTTTAATTACATTATAAATACAAAGATATATGAATGTATATGGAATCTACCTTATCGCCACTGGGACTATATGTCTAATAAAGACATAATCTTAAAAGTCAACATATGCTTTATATGTTTAATCTTCTTTGAAGACAAACAGAAGAATGTGTATCCATGTTAATTAAGAGCTTTAGTGTCAAAGACAGGAACAAGAAAAAAATAATCCTTGTTTTTGTGACTCTGGGCCAATCTGGGCTTCACCTGTAATTTTCAGAGTTTGGCTGTTTTCCTCTGCAGGTGTCGGACCGTCAGAGTTACCTGGTGGTCTCTCTGGTCCTGTGTCTGTTTCTGGGTGTCCTGCTGTGTCTGCAGTGCTGCCGCAACTCCTCTCCAAAGCCCATCACCAACACTGCTGCCCTGCCCAAGAGCAACTACTACCCCAGCCCTAAGAGGTCAGACACACACACACACACACACACACACACACACACACACACACACACACACACACACACACACACACACACACACACTCATTTTGTTACAACTGTCCTGTCCATAAGAGCTATACGTCTCCTACTGATAATGGGTTTAAATAGGAGGTACTGAAGGATTTATAGACATCACTTGTTATCTAATGCTAATAAATAAGCGTGATCATATCACTTTGTAAACATTAGCGTTCATTTTTCTCCTCAGGTGTTTCTCCTCATACGATGATATGAGCCTGAAGCGAAGGGTGGCTTCTCCTCTTGTTCGCTCAAAGTCTTTCCACTTGTCCTCTACGGATGGTAAGAGCCCCGCCTCCTAAATACACACACGTCACACACACACACACACACACACACACATAGACACATCACTCTTCAGACCGGCCTTTGTTTTCCTCTCCTCTGTGTTTCCCTGATCATTGAAACATTTAGCCTTCATGTCAGGATCATGTTATCTCTGCTGTAGACCTCGCTGTAGATTCTTGCAGCTCTTTCTTTACTCTCATTCTCTCTGTCTGTATCTCTGCTGTATCCTGTCACACACACACACACACACACACACACACACACACACACACACACACACACTCACACACTCACACACTCACGTGGCCTTGCGCAGAGGCTAATGTGTGTGTTGCTTCAAGCAGCTCGAGCCTTCAGGGAGGGACTGCTGCAAACACTGAAGAATGAAAATCATTGAAACTCATGAAACCTTAAACTCCCCCTGCTGATCATTATCCCTCAGCTGCGTGTGTGTGTGTGTGTGTGTGGGTGCGTGTGTGAGGCTGTCATTGCCAGCTTGTGTGCACATGCAGGCTGAAGGAGTGTAATAATAGAGCATGGTGGTGCTTCGCTGGCTCGTAGACGTTTGCAAGTAGTGATCTTAAATCAAATTGCCTGTTTTCTGTCTGATTTTAGGTTGTGTATTTTTTTGTTATCTCTTTCACACACATAATTAGAATTTATTTATATATTTTGTGCATCTTTAATAAAACTACTTGCAAGGTCACTTCATGCTTGTGACATGTATGTTTTCCTGTTGCTCATTCCATCATTAACCCCCCCTCTCTCCCCTCCCCAGTAGGTCCAGATGACTTGTACATTGTAGAACCTCTAAGGTTTTCTCCAGAGAAAAAGGTACAGTGACTGTTCCACCTGAGGCCGCTCTGTCTGTCTTATTACTGTGTTAGACATTCTGATGTGTGGAGCAGCTGAAGAGAGCTCACGTTTCCTCCTCATACCCTCTCTGACTCTGTGGGTACATGCATGAGTACATGGTGGCATGGTGACTTGCATCACAGCTCTGGGATCAGTTATAAAGTCTGTGTTGTGTTATAAAGGGTTGTGATTTTTTAAAATAAAGTTTTTATTCTTTTTCACTGCACTTCTATGTTGAACTACATTCTGCTTCTGTGCAAATCTTTGCACTAAAATAAATCTCAGTCTAGGTGTTTTCAGACGGCAGGAACCTTTTTATAGTTCTAGAAACTTTTGGAACCTTTCCCCCCTTTTATTCATCCCTCAATGCAGGAACTATGAACTATTTTAGTTCAGAGAACCCCATTTAGAGGAACCCTTTTTTAGCTTTTTAGGAAGAAGCCAAGTGTTTTGCTCAGAACTGCAGAAAGTTACAGTCTGCAGCTGTAAAGTCCATACTTGTCTTTTGCACTCGCATTACTTTAGGATACTAAATGTGATATAAAACTGGGTTGCTTCTGTTATCCCAGGACATGTTGTTGCCACAATGATGTCCATTTTATAGTAAGAATCTTAATCTTCAATGAAATTGATCATGAGCAAATTGTGCAGCTCTGCTTTATTTAGTCAAATGTTCTTGAGATTATTTGTTTCCTTCATCATTCCCCCTAAACTTTCCCTCCTCTGACCTGTCTGTGACCTCAGTGTCTCTTACAAAAGTGTTCGATATGTTTTTACATTTTCAGGTGTGTTTCATGTTTCTCTCCATGTTTTGATCTCCCCCCTCCTGCCCTCTCTCTCTTTCTGCAGAAAAAACGCTATAAGACAAAATCTTTGGACAAAGTCGAGGTTCTGAAGTGTGAGTCGTCTCTCCCGCTCACAAACGGGGGACCAAAGTGTAACGGCTTCCAGCCGTGCCTCCCTGAACCTCCACCACCACCTCCCCCTCCTCCTCCTCCTCCTCCCACTCCTCCTCCTCTTCCTCCGCCTCCTGCTATCCCCTTACCTCCCCCTTCCTTTGCAGAGCAGATACCATCCCTGCCTCCTTCAGAGACCAGCAGTTGCAGCTCATCCACACACTCTGAGGAGTCCTACACGAGCCGCCTCCCCCCTCCCTCCCCAAGCTTCCCCTCCGCCGGTCTCTGCAACGGCCACCCCCTCCCCCTCCAGCAGCAGACCCCCCTTAACAAGTCCCGTCAGGAGAAGCGCTCGATGAAGAGGAGGAAATCACGGCAGACGGAGCTGCAGTTCCCTTCTGTGACAGGGGGGCGTGTGGAGTCCCTGCCCAGCCTGCAGCAGCTGATGAAGGGAAACAAGGAGATCAATGTGGGGACCATCGGGGTGACCGCCGTCACCGGACACGTTTAAAAAAAACACACAGAAACTTTATACACATACACACTTTATGGTAGCAGACTCACGTAGGAAGGAGATGAGATCGTACTGCATCCCAAAGAACCACATTTCCCATGAGCACCCAGATACACCGAGGAGCTGTAGCAGAAAGGAGCTCAGCCTCCTCTGACCCCGCCCTCCGTCAGAGACCTGTTTACGGTTACGTGCCTTTTTATCTGTTAAAGCTAAAGACCTGATGATGGACACAGAGACATCCATTACATCCATGTTTTTCTAATGGAGAAGCACATTACCCCCGACAGGTGAACATTAACTCCTCCCCCCTGTGAGCACAGAGAGCGGAGGCCCCGCCCTCAGCTCTTCTTCTACTGCAGGAAGGTCATGAAGTATTCTGCTGCTCTGTGGATGAAAAATGGGAGCGTGACTTCTCTTCCTCATTTCCTGTCTTCATTTCCACTTCTCTATCTTCATGCCGCATCCTGACAAGACTGCAGGTGTGTGTATGTGGGACCAGAGTGTTCAACTTTGTGCTTCAGATTGTGTGTGTGTCTCTGTCAGTGTGTTCCAAAACCGGCCACCATAGCTGAATGAAGAATTTTCTGCATGTGTGTGAACCTTTGAGTCCTTTCACTTTAGTTTCTTTGTTTATTCTTAAATTACAAACTCAGACGCAGCAGTTTGAAGATCCTCAGAGTTCAGATTTGTTTGGGCTGGGCCCTGAGAGCGCGCGCACACACACACACACACACACACACACGCACACGTGAAGAGGAGCTGCTGAAACAGGCTACAGGCAAACTACTGTCTTTTTTCTTCTGATGTATTTTATTATTTCTCTTCTTATTTTTGCAGCCAGTGTGGAGTTAAGGTTTCGGGATCAGGGTTAACTATACTGTAGGAGCACGTTAGGTGGAGAGCTTAATGTTTACACTTCCGTTACACACACACTTTTGCGCACACACACACAGACTACTACTGGGACTCTGCAGCCATGTCTGACTGAGTAGTTTTATTTATCTATTTATTTATTTAACAGAGGACAGATTTTGTACACGAGGCTCAGCCTGTCAGCCTGCAGAGTCACAGTAGATCCTGAAAGTGTTGCACAGAATTATTTCAGAGCGTACGTATATTTGAATGGCTCTTTTCTTCTTCTCTGATTTTGAATAGCTCTGAGTAGAGTTTGCTTGGGCCATATACATCCTTCAGGTGTGCGTTGAGTTGCTCGTCCTGCAGCAGAGGACTTTAAAAGGATCGTCTCAGCGCTGCGTTTGTGTCTGTTCAGAGCTGCTAGTGGAAAGGGCCTCACCGAGTCTCGTCCCGTTTTCTGTCTTCTTGTTTGTCGTCTGATTTTCGCTCGCCCTGTCAATTATATTAAGCCTCATCTCCGTTTAAACTCAGAGGGTTGTGTGAACTTTTGCAGGAAGTCACAGGCGCCATTCTGTTTTTAAACAGTTTTCTTTGTGTGAGCACTTTCTGAGCGGCTCTGTGTGGTCGGTCTTGTGTTCATTTTGACAGAGACAGAAAATCTTCATCATTTCCTCTCTGAGCTCCTCCTCATCCTCCTCCTCCTCTCACATCTCTCTCCCCTCCATCACTCTCCTCTCTGTGACTGTGAACTTTAAACATGCCTGCTTTTATTAACCACTCTTACATGTTTTCATCCAGAGCCTGAGCTCTCTGTGCACCCCCACGCTCACTCTTTAATCCACACCTTATTACTCTTCATGTGTAACCCCCCCCCCCCCCCATGATTTTGAAGAGAAGGATATGAACTGTCGATGGATAAAGGGAACGCAGCAGAGATGGATGATTCTGTTTGTTCCACACGCCGAGAGAATCGTCGTTTTTTTTTTTACCCTATTGAATGTGTATGATCTTGTGTGTGTGTGTGTGTGTGTTTACACATGTATGCATGTGAGGAGTGTTATTGTTGACCTCATGTATGTGTGTGTAAGACTACTTTGAATCTACTTATCCTGTAACACAGCGACTAGGAGGAGAAATTCTCAGAGTGCACTTTGTATGACTCCTCATGCCTTTTTTGTTTTTCTACCTTTTATTTCAAGTGCTTTCTTTTCTCTCCCTCTCTCTCTCCATCTCTCTCTCTCTGTGTGATTACTCTGAAGAGCTGCACAGGACTCTTTGAGCAGGAGTGAGTTACTACAAAACTGTAGTGCCATTAGAAACTGTGAATTTCTAAATAAAACCTTTTTTTGTTGTCTTTCACATTGGTGTTGTTTTATTTAATTTGGAGGTCTCTTCATGTTCAGCTGTAAAAGTCATAATGTCTTTACCTATAGGAAAAAACACGTTTGAATACACCAGTTAAAGGCTTTACAAACACTAAATGAATAATAGTCATGATAGTGTGTAAACTGATAAGAAACAGAAAATCTGAGGGTTTTTTTGTCTTTGAGGAGACTCTGATAGGATGATGATTGTATACATGCACTGACAAACAAAAGTATTACATTAATGCACATGCATATGGAACCCTGAAGAGGACATGCATCCACTCAGTTTTCTCAATAGCGAGAAGGTGTGTGTTGTTTTCTTGAGAACTTGTCACATTTATCTTCCTATCTCAGAGTAACAATGCTGGTTTTCACACTTGCAGATATTTGCAAGAGCTGTATGTGTGAACGCAAACAGCCACATTTTTCACACAGAGTTTCTCCTGCAAGCACCCGAGTATTGTTTCTGCAGACGCTCGGGTCATCTTTGCATCACTTCACACACAGAACAGGATGGATGTGTGAGGCACCTCTCCTCATGATGCCTTCATGTGTTGTAGGAAATGTAAAAAAGAATTGTCACAATGTTTTCACATACGAGGAATTTCCTTGAAAGAAAATATAAAAGCAAGGCATCAAACAGAAACTCAACTATTTGATATGAAAGCATTTATGAGCAATTTTTTGCCAGAACAGAGTATTTCTTCAAAGTTTACAAATCCAAAAATGTCTCTCTTTTACGAGAGAGACCTGGCTAATGTAGCAGCCATACGAACTCACAAACACAAACAAAACAACACAACATTCTACAATTCACTTAGCAGACGCTTTTATCCAAAGTGACGTACATCAGAGAGTAAATACAACACAAGCAAGGATCTAGAAAAAAGGAAACAATGTCAGTAAGAGCAAACGATCAGCTTTGAGTCCGATTGGACACACAGGTGCTGACAGGAAGTGACCAGAGGCAAAGCACAACATTGATGGCAGTTCTTGAGAGCTCTAATCAGTATAGAAACCATCTTATAAGTCATCGTTATCAAACAAAAACCATCGTCACAACCATCATCATCATCATCAATAATAAAAATAACCATCATCATTAAATGAAGTAACATGAATCACAACAAGTTCAAACAGGTATTCAAATGAACATTCGCCCCGTAGTAGAAAGAAAGACCACATGGCTCTGTCTCCATGTTCTTTCATGGTATTTTTAAATCTGTTAAAGAGATATCAGTGCGTCTAATTTGGCATTTTTCAAAGATGATTCCACATCAAGGTCATAATTGATTTTTTAATCTTTTTTTTTTGTGTTTTTCATTTTGACTTTCTGTTTTCAGTTAAAGTTTAGTTTTAATTAGTTATTTAATGCTGGTCTGTTATTGTAATTGGGTTTGTATTACATTTAGTGTTACTTTTAATTTTGTTTTCGTATCATAAATGGTTCAAATACAGATATCAAGTAACTTCTTTTTTCTTTTAACTAAAATGTAAGTCAGAGAAAAAATCTTAACTTCAACAGTCAGCAAGCTCGTCAAAACAACCTGACGTATCTGAGACGAACTGTATGATTAGTGTCACTCAGTGTGTTTGTGTTACAGATGAAAACTGTGAGGCTTCGTTTTTATTTATTTCATTCTCAGTTAATGAAAATGTTTTACATTTTAGTTTTCATTTCTTTGTTTCTGTTTTTGTTAACGATCGATAATACTGACTACTCCTGGGTCAGAAGCCCAGCCTTACACCTTCCTGAGATTCTGCTGCTTGTTTTTACAAGACTCCCAAATCTCCTCTTATTGGCCAGGTTCAGGCTTTCAAACCATGCAGCAATATAAAAGCTTAGAACAGATTCAATAAGTCGTCTGTGAAAGACATTTTTATTCAACCTTTCTTTATATTTTAATGACTAGTAACTGTTAGTACGAATGTTCAGAGCAGAGGTGTCAAACTCATAAGGTCATAAGGTCGGAGGCCGCATTTGTTCAAATGAGAGCTGACTTTGTTTATTAATACAGTCACAAAACATCTCATGAACCTTAAAGATTTAGTTTGGCCTTTAAATCAAAGAAGACACATATTCTCCTGAAAGGCTCATTGGTGTCAATATCAACACAGGACTAGTCCTCTGGATTAGAGATTATCTTTCCTGTCGTCCACAGAGGGTTCGTGTCAGAAAAACCCCCTATTTACAAATTCATTTAAGATCAATGACAAAGATTTCATCATATTTAAGTATGAGGATGATGTGGCCCTTGTTGGGCTGTTACAGTAAAATTATCCTTTAGGTGAAGCTGTGGATTTGTCACACACAAAGGCCCTGCAGACATGGTGCCGACACTAGCCGGCTAGAAATGAATGTAGACAGGAAAAAATAGTGAATGATCTGCACTAAATAAGATCTGAAAACACAGCCAGTCACACTTGACAGCCAACTTATCTAAACTTTTGAAGTTTTTAAATAGCTCGGCACAGGACTGTCAGTTTAGCTTCTCTGAAAATACAGAGGATATTTCCAATTCCAAGATATGCTCACAGCCACTTTATCTTCTTAAAAAACAAAGTGGCCTTGGTGTGAGTCAGCAAATCTTAGAACTAGGGTACAAATCTATTGTTGAGTGCGTCTTAACTTTCCACCCAGCTGCCTGGTACGGCCACAGGCCACTTGAACTGTAGATTTAAGAATACACTCTCTAAGATTGTGTCAACAGTAGGTGAAGTACTGGGCAAACTAATTCCCATTCTCTCTTCTGCCAGTTTGAGCCTCTGAGCACAGGGTGGAGCTATAGAGCCCTCTAGCAAATAACAATATATTTAAGAAGTAATTGATCAAGTGCAACAAACACCATTAACCTTATAATATGCCAGATGAAATCTGAACCATGACATGAACTTTTTTCACTATAATAATAATAATACATTGTATTTATATAGCACTTTTTCACTCAAAGACACTTTACAAAGTTATAAATAGACAAAGCAAGTTAATGGAAACAAAAAACGTTTTTAATTTGTACATTTAGCTGCTGTGTTTGTCTGTGATCATGATTACCTAAACGTTTTATGTTGCTTTGTGTGTCTGGACCTCTGGTGGACAATTAAAGATCTATTCTATTCTATTCTATTTTATTTTATTCCATTGGGGGGGTCAGACTAACTTTAGCCAACATCGCTGCCTCAACACATGGATGTATAGGATGTTGGCTAATTTATTAAATAAAATCATTCAATATAAAGTACTTCAGTACCCATCAGTGATCACTGAATGTTAACGCAGAGTAAATGTAAAATGTAATTATGCAGAGGGGTAACAAGCAACAAGTTACACAAAACTTTATGCCTGACTGCCGAAGATCTGAATACTCTGGCATTATCTAATAATGACTTTATAAGACTGACAGTGAAAAACAGTGCAAACTGCATGTTGGCTCATGAAATTAAAGAAAATGTTCAACATTATAGGATAAATGACAGTAATTAGACTATATTTATAGCGTTGATAAAGTAGGAGCGTTTTCATTTTCATGAGCAACACCACCTCCGGCCAGGCGGCGTCGCTGTGGGCAGAGCGGGGCGCTGTTTACCTTAATCCAAAAACATCATGGAGGACGAGCTGGATGTTGATATCGAGGGAGAAGAGTTTGACAGCAGTATGAGGTTATTATGTTTTCTATTTTGGATTTCTTAACACACTTTCTGTCTGCTGGTTCTCTCTGTCGGGGTGCAGACCGGTTCACCGGGACCTGGGTCTGGTTTCTTTTCCCGGAGGAGGAGGGACAGCGGAGTCAGCTCGCTCTCTGTGTGGCAGCTGGACATTCTCCTGATGTTTTTATGATGATAAACAGAAATCCAAATGTGTATCTTTAATGGTGATGTAATGTGTGTGTGTCAGTGAGCTGCAGGGGGCAGGTTTAGCCCAGGAGCCGTTCTTACAGTCTGCGTGGAGGAGCAGCGCGGGAGTTCTGGTATGAGAAGATAACACCTGCAGCTATTTGTTTACTGTTTAGCTGATGGACTGGGTTTGTTTGTGTTGTCTCTGTTTCTTCCTCACTGTCTGTCTGTCTGTCTGTGTCTGTGTGTGTGTCTGTAGCCGTGGGAGCTCGACAGCTCCATCAGTCCGGAGAACAGGGAGGTGATAGAGAAGATGCTGCTGGAGGAACAGTATCCTTCCACTGTCCTTGAACGCACCACGCAGAGAGAGTAGAATAGAAAATGCTCTATTGTCCAATGTTTTTGATAGCACATGTTTTAAAATGATCAAATCTCTGTTTTTAAAATGAACAATTGTATAAAGTCAAACTACAGATCTTACCACAGATCCCATAATATCCTTATTTTCACCTTTCATGTGGTCAGTAAGTGAAACCTATAGAGTAGCTTTGCATTATTTCCAGCTAAAACAACTCCTTTTATAGTTCATACTGGCTTCTCAAAGTTAGGCCTTATGACTGAAACCGTTTGTCTTAGCTGCTGTCTCTTTAAGGCCCCCCTCCCCACATGCCCACTTTCTTCTGATTGGTCAGCTCTCTGGAAGCTTTCTGGGGGCAAAACGCTGCAGGGCTGCCAGCAGAGGGCTGCTCTCCAGTGCTAGGGGGAAGAAAGCCTATGTAAGAGGTATTAACAGCTTACACAGAGGCTTGAAGCTGTCTGGTAAAAATCTTGGTTTGATATCGGGGAACAATGTCATGATTTGCAGAACAAGCTGTTTAGGGCCCTCTGACTTATCCTAAGATTACTCCAACATGCATCTTCCTCTTGATCTGAAACTTTGCCCTCACTTAGCATGGACTTCCAGCTTTGTAAAACTATATGTGAGTTTCAAATGGCGATCAGCATTATGGGTCAACTTTAACCAAAAGCTGAGAGGAGAAATAGAGGGAGAGCACTGTCTAAATTTTGCCTTTACATTGACCGAAAGTATTGTATAGTTAACAAAGCTTTAATAATAGTCTACATGCAGTGGACATATATGGTTATCATTTGGTTATTAAGGTGTTTACAGCTCCATTAAAAAAACAAAATTTCCATTTCTGAAGTTTTACTTTGAACAAACATTTATCTGATGTATCTTCTATTTGTGGTTTTACATTTTACAAATAGTACATACAGCCTTCAGATGTTGACAAAATACCATTACTGACATTTTGCGAGCTTTTAAAACTATAGAATTCCGTTTTTAAACGTCAGTGTGAAGTGTGTTTGATCCGATCGACTGTTAGGATGCCACTCATCATTAAATCTGTTGGTCCTTAGCTGTACCTTTAGATACTACCTGACAGGTGAGCAGGTTCAGAATCATATCTGGGAGAGTGACACAAACAACAAACTAAAAGTGAAGAAGTAAGTCAGTTATTCCCCGTATTATCACCAGTCTTTCTTCACTGTTGTTTGTATTCATGTCTCACTGTTTCTCTGTTGGATGTTCAGGTCTCCAGCAAAGAGCTCCACCTCAGGATCGTCGTTACGCTGGTCCAGACAGGAGAGAGATTTGTTTGAGGAAGGACTGGTAAGCTGGAGTCTACCTGCTGCTCAGGTGTAACAGCAGCAACACCAATTTCCAACATAGCGACCGCCACCGTTCAGCTTCATAACTGTTCTTTAGAGACCAATTACATTTGAGCCTCAACTTTGAAACAACCAAAAGGGCGCCACTCGATGATCTCATACAGGGTCAGCATTTCAGTAAAATCTTAAAATCAATTCTTAAAGTGAAAGGGAGCCAGTGGAGGGAAGCGGGGATATAGGATGAGACAATATTGTTTAGCTTGAAGAAGGCTTTTAGATAAACAAAAGGACCTGATTATTCAGCTCTTCAGGTAAACAAGGTGCATCAGAGAATTCTAACCTCAAAACAAGCTAGATATCAGCAGCTTGATTTGCAGCTCCTCTCGATGGCCTCTGTTGTCTGGATTTCCTTGGTTAAAACAGATTTGTTTTTGAATGTGAAGATGCTTTACTCAGTCTGGGTTCCATCACTGGGTCAGTGTGCTTTTAAGAAGAAATGAGCTCTGAGAATGTTTCAGCTAAAGTAGGAAAATACTCAACTTTTATGTTGTGACTCCTTTTGTAAAGCTCACAGCCTGTTCCTCAAACGTGTAAAAGTGTAGATGTTCCAAAGAAAAATACTTTTCTAATCAGCAGTGTCGTATACTTCTATGTGTGAGTGGATTATTATTTCAGACAAGAAGCATGAGTGTGTTGGTGTCTGAGGTGTGTTTCTCTCCAGGCTCAGTTTGGTCGAAGGTGGACTAAAATCTCCAGGTTGCTGGGCAGTCGCTCGGTCCTTCAGGTGAAGAGTTACGCCAGGCAGTACTTCAAACACAAGGTGAGTCTCTCCTTCACCTTTTACCAATTAAGTATCCCTGATATGTTCCCCAGGAGGGGTTTTAGCAACAATTATGTAGAACCTCTTTCTTCATCTGTTTTTTTTTTTTTAATTCAGGCTAAATCTGAACCCAGACCGGCAGCTCCCCCTGAAGGTCCTGCCCCGCCCCTGCAGCCTCTTCAGTCCACCTCCAGTCAGACCCCAGCTCTCACAAACACAGTGCGGATAGAGAAGCTGTCCGATGAGGAGGATGAGGAGGTGGACATCACTGATGATCTGAGTGATGAAGGACAATCCTGTAAACGCGAGCGGCTAACAGGGACGGAGATCCTCACAGACCGCCCCACGCAGGAGCACACAGATCCGGGTCAGACTGAGACTGAGGACCAACACTGCACCGAGTCTACGCAAAGTCCCGAGCCAAACGCTGGAGGGACGGAGCTGGAGCAGAGAGGGACAGAAGCTATGACGGACTCGGAGCACGAGGACCAGAGTTCCCAGTGTGGGAGTCCAGTTCAGATGGATGAGGGCTGCAGGGACAGCTTAGGTGAGACCTCATGGGTCTGCGTAAGAACATTCCCACGCGTGGTATTTATCAACTTCTACTTGTACTGAGGGATGAGTGTGAATATAAGTACAGCTCTGACCGTGCTTACAAAAGAGAATCTAGTGTTTGAAGATTAAACGAAGAAAAGAAAGTGTCACAGTACACACTAATCAACATCCAGGAATATTCTGAGTATTCTTTAACTAAAAACACTGAAATCTAAAAAAAAAAAAAAAAAATTCTAGTTTGAAACTGACATGTTGCCTAATTGTGTCTGTTTCTGGGTGTAATTAATATGGTATTATTCTGTCCTCCAGCTGCAGGTACTTCCCACTTGTTCATTGTGATTTGTTTATTTTTTTCAGGGCGCAGTCTGCCTGATGGAGCAGAAGAAGAAGAACAAGAGGAGGAGGAGGAGGAGGAGGAGGACGAGGAGGAAGAGGAGCTGAAGGCTCCGGAGCAGGAGGTACACATGGACATGGAGAGCATCAGTGAGGATGAGAAACAAGCTATCCCCGAATTCTTTGAGGGACGACCATCGAAGACTCCTGAAAGATACCTGAAGATCCGAAACTACATCCTGGATCAATGGTGAAAGCTGACACACGATTGGTCGCTTGTTTCTTCATCTCTCTGAAGAAGAGGAAGAAGAAGAGCTCATGCTGTTTGCTTTGTTCACCAGGATGAAGAGTAGACCCAGATACCTGAACAAGACCTCAGTCCGGCCCGGTCTGAAGAACTGTGGAGACGTGAACTGCATCGGGAGAATTCACACGTACCTGGAGCTGATCGGAGCCATTAACTTCAACTGTGGTGAGTTCACTGAACCTGGGACAACATGATTCTGTGCCTCTTCAACCCTCTAAAATACAATTTGTGCCACAGAGAACCCCTTAAATTAACATTTCTTTAAAAACAGCTCCATCTCAAAATGTCAATACTCAAAACTTTTCAGTACCACATGTTTTAGAGCGATGCGATCTCTGTCGTATTTTAACCAAAAGCTGCCGCAGAGGAAGAGAGCAGCGATGGTTCATCTGGAAAATACTAAAGTCTTATAAAGATGCAAAAGTTCTGTTTATGTCTCTTACAAACAAACAGAGAGCAGCTGTGTTTGTTCAATTAAGACAGAATGCAGGAGTTTGTCTGCAATCTCTAGTTATCATAAACAATATGAGTTGCCTAGGACTTTGTTGCCGTGGTATCAATGTCCTCCTTTTCTTGGTTTTAGTGTAAACTAGGGATGTCCATTTCAAGAAAATGTGCTAATTCCAAAGTCAATGGCATTCATTTGAATTGTATCTGTATTTATTGGATGTATTGCTGGTGATTACTTTTCTCAGAGATAGACCAGGATGTATGTCTTTCTTTTTTTAGCTTGATGCTAACACATTATTAAACATTGTCACTATCAGAGCATCTCGGTTATTTAAACAAACAATCTATTTTACTGAAAGTTAATCACGACAGATCGTTCCTTCATCTCTTCATGTTCTGTCTCCGCGCTGTCTCACAGAACAAGCCGTCTACAATCGTCCGAGGGTGGTGGACCGATCCAAGCAGAAGGAGGGCAGGGATGTGAGGGAGGCGTACCAGCTGGCTCAGAGGCTGCAAAGCATGGTGGGTAATCATCAGATCCGAACATCGTTTTAAGTAAGTCAAGTAAACCTGACTGTGAGCTAACTGCTGATTGGCTGCTCGTTGTAGCGGACCAGGAAGCGGCGTGTGCGGGACACGTGGGGGAACTGGTGTGACTCTAAAGACCTGGAGGGACAGACATATGAGGTAAGGACACACACACACACACACACACACACACACACACACACACACACACACACACACACACACACACACACACACACACACACTGCAGTTTATTATTGATCAGTGCGTAACTTCACATCAGTTCATTTAATGATGCTGTGTGTCTTTCAGCATCTCAGTGCAGAGGAGCTCGCTCTCAGGAGAGAAGAGATGAAGAAGCGTCAGAAAACCAGCAAGAGCTCCAAATTAAGAGAGTGAGTGTGATGGATACATGAAGCTTTGTTTTATGTTTGTGTAAATATTAACAGTCACACTCCTTCTTTCAGGTCTTTGGATCCGTTCCAGTTGATTCCCTGCCGGACTTTTGGAGAAGAAGTTCAGGTGAGAGTATGTTTACCTCATCATTCAGTGTCAGAAATGCCGCTACAAGAGTACATGAGGCTGGAGATAAGGGACGCAAAACACAACTCAGGGAGTCAGGAAGCACTGACATTTATTACTTAGATGATAGTTGATTTATATCAACAACAATAAAAGAAACTAAAAATGTAACCTATGGAGTTAAAAAAGAAGGAATCAGGTGGTGCAGCCACCCATGACGGAGTGGAATTTTAACTTTACAAATTACAGACATGGTTGATTAGCACAGGATTAAAACACTGCTGTTTGATATGACATCCCTCTGTTAGCATTCACACAGCCTCGTATTACATTCCCTCCCGTATCACCCAGAACCCAGCTAACAAATTAAAACAATAAAGCAATCAAATTGTTATTAAAAGCTTCTGTTTGCTGATCCCCCAGGAACCATTCCAGGTCATTGTGTGTGCAGAGACTCTCCTTATCATGGACATGGTACGCAACACACACACACACGCACGCACGCACGCACACACACACACACACACACACACATCTCAGTTTATAAAGTGCATTTTATTTCTCTATCTATTGGTTTTATTTAATCAGCACGGTGCACATTAATCAACCAGCCATACACATTAAAAGTACAAAGTACATGACAAATAACAGATCCACATTCAATATATGCATCATGAGGTGAGAGAAGGCTCACCAGAGATGTAGGATACACAGGTGTTACCTTGAAAAGTTTGAAAGAGTTAAAGCAGCTAATGACGTACGTCACGGTCAATCTGGGAGAAAATCTTATTTTCTTGAATAATTGCAAGAGACTTTCCAATAGTAGTTTTCCTTGAAATGCACATCCCTAATCTCAACATTTTTTCAACCGATTAAGTTAGTTATCACTTTTCCATGTCAGGGTTATAAAAGGGACTGAAACATTTGTCCGAAGTCAAGATGTAATTTTAACATGTTTTATTCTTCAAACAATATCCATAAAAACAGCTCCTTATGGGCTGAGTGAAGATATCAAGAAGGTTCTGAGACATCTTAGAGAGAGCAGATACAAAACATTCTCCACAGAGGAAGAAGAATAAAAAATATGACTGAGCATGTAGGAAAGCGAAACATCTCTGACGACGAGGAAGAGAGAGACCCCTGGGTGCTCAGGAGATTGATACCTGACAGAAGTAGAAGTGTGACAGAAGCGGGTGGTTGAAGGTGATGAGCCCTAAGACAAGGCTCTAAATGATCACCTGCTATCTAAAATACATGTTTCATTTTAGTCTGTCTTTCATTTATCGTCATGAAACTGACCAAATATGTTTGTCGTGCCCGTCAGCACGCGCATGTGTCGCGAGGGGAAGTCATCGGTCTGCTGGGGGGAACTTTCAACGAAGAAGAGAAGGTGTTAAAGGTGAGAGAAAGTGGATGGCGAGGGTTAAAGGTCATCATGCTGTTATAAACTTCTGTTCACAGCAAACCATTTTATATGTGTGTGTGTGTGTGTGTGTGTGTGTGTGCAGATCTGTGCAGCAGAGCCGTGCAACAGTGTGAGCACAGGTCTGCAGTGTGAGATGGACCCGGTGTCTCAGACTCAGGCCTGTGAAGTGCTCTCCTCTCTGGGCTTCAGCGTGGTGGGCTGGTACCACTCACACCCCTCATTCCACCCGAACCCCTCTGTGCGAGACATCAACACACAGGACCAATTCCAGGTGAGTCCAGAAGGGGGAGACACTTCAAACTGCAGAAAAAACATGTATCATACTCAGCCACTTTGGAACTAGCTGCTGTTACTGTAGCTTCCACACGGAGCTAAAGGTTGGGTTGTCAGTCTCAGTGGTGTCGCTTGTGAATATGTCATGAAGAACAGAAAGAGGCCCAGCTCAGTGGTGTAGAAACACCACCTCCGAACAGTGCTTTGTTTGCTTTATTGAAAAGTGACATAGACACACCAGTACTCAGGAATGGAAGCTTTCAATGACTACAAAGCAGGTTCTGTAAATGCTTCACAGTTTTAGATGTCTGAAGTTATTTTAACACTCATAATGAGAGCTGATTAAGGACCAAATTGTATTTTTACCCTTTTGTTAAACTGGATGAAAAGTTGTCATTGCAAAAAACAATAGTAAGGCTGAGGGCAGAAAAAGTTTCCTTGCGTTAAAAAAATACAGACCTACTGAGGAGCCATGCGGGGAATATTTTTGTAACGTTACCTCACAGTACTTTTGTATTCCCTTGCAACTTGTGATTTCCTTGATCTGTGCTGGTGCGTTTCACTTGAAGTGGCTGGGTGGGAATAGATGTATTGCTCAAAGGAAGAGGAGCGAGAAGAAGAAGAAAAGTATTGTGAGTGAACATGAAAATAGATCTCTAAAGAAACTCCCGTTACCTATCATGGCTAAAATGAAAACACTTTTTTTTTTTTTAAATGGAAGGTGAAAGAAGCTGTCAGCCCTGATTGGAGGCTTAATCGACATGAACTTGTGACCTGATTCCCTGTGTTCTGATTCGCTCAGAGTTATTTCTCTCGTGGTGGAGCCCCCTTCATCGGGATGATTGTGAGCCCGTATGACCCTGCGAACCGCTCCCCACACTCCCAAACCACCTGCCTGTTAGTGAGAGAGAGCCAGGAGCCCTCAAGCCCACAGAGTGAGTCTCATTTACAAGACACACACACACACACACACACACACTCACACAGACACAAAGTCCTGATTTAACACTTCAAAACTGCAAAAAAAAAAAAAAAAATCTTTTGCTGAGCTTTGCCATTAGCTCTCCTCAGCACTTTGAATTTTGGCAGTTTTTATGTGTTGAATAAATAAAGCTGCCTTGCCTTTCCTCCTCAGAGCTGCCGTACAGATTTGACTTCCTGTCGTCAGCAGAGCGTCCGGACTGGGAGCAGACGATGAGGAGAGCTCAGTGGATCATCAACAAATATTGTCTGGCTCCCGGGTGAGAATCAATAATCACGACTCTCCTTCCACATTCTCATCCTGCGTTAACGTTTGGGCATCCTAACTGTTCTCTGCTCTCTGTAGGAGTGTGCAGATGGACAGATATTTCCGGAAAGACTCCCATCTCACCTTTCTGGAGAAGGTCTGTCCAGCTCTTAAAACGTTCTACCCGTTCTCAGCCTGAACTGTTGCGTTGCGTTCCTCTTATTGACCTCTATATTTACATCCTCTCCTCAGATGCTGTCGTCTTTGGCCAGGTACCTGGAGCCCCTGCCAGATGAGGAGGGAGACCCCTTCCTCACACAGATCCAGGCCCTTTTCCAGTCTGACTTCATTGCCAAACAGCAGCAGGCGTCTGAGCAGGACGGGGAGGAGGAAGAATCTTTGGATACCTCACACAGACCAGTGGGCTCAACTGAGCTGGTTATGAGCGAGGAGCGCCCCCTGCTGGGAGTAGCAGACTCTGACGATGATGTAGGCAGCGCTTCAGACGGCAGCTCAGAGACGCAGAGCAGCATGGTGTTACATCTGGGCTCTGTGCTGTCCACTGAACATGATTATCTACTCTAATGTTGACCCATTCACTTCATCTGACTGTAGATATTTCAACAATTATTTCATCTTAATATGAAGAGTTTTTTTTTACCAGAGTATTTTATATTCTTCTTCCTTAAAAGAAAGGGTGGGGCGTGGTCTATCTTAGCAGACACTGAGGGAAAATGTGCAGACTAAAAATCTGTAAGTTTGAGAGTTTGCAAAATAAGGACAGAAAATGTGTTAGAAACTTTGAGAATGCTGTTTTTCAAGTCAGTATTAAGGATTTGTTTCAAGAACTTAGTGTCTGATCATCTCTGTGATGGTCCAAAAAGACAGTTGAGTGAATATTTGGAGTGTATGTATTGACTGAAACATTGTTAATTTCTTTGAAACCAAATATTAAAAACCTATTTTCATATTTTTGGCTTAATGTCAATTTTGTGTAAAAGTTTCATGAGGTAAAAAAGCTCCAACAACACTTTAAGTAGATCAACTTCATTAAAAAATTAGGAAGACCTCCCCCCCCCAACAGGGCTTTGTGACCCTGATGAACGCCAAACGCCAAAACGCGTAGGTCTATTCTGTTAATAAAGTTGATCTTCATACTAAAAGTGTTGCTGGAGCTTTTTGAACTCTTCTAGCCTTTCTAGCCTGCTTCTTCAGTGTCAAAGTTTCATTCAGTTATATTTAAAAGATATTAATCTTTGTATTTCCCAGAGTTACAAATATTGAAATTGGGGAGCTTCATGAAAAAAAGAAAAATACAAATGGATCCAAAAGAACAAAAAATGTGTAAAAGTTTAGAAAAACTGCTTTTTCAGTGAAAGTGTGAAAGTAATCACAGTAAATGTTTTCTTCAAAAGCAATCCTATTTTTTGTTGCTTGATAATTGATTCTACACTTTTAACCCGAATTAGTTGACTTTACTCGCAAATCGTGTGGAAACCTGTTGCCCTATACCACTTTAGTTTTTACATAAGCTGAAACTAAACATGTCGAGTTGTATTAACATGGAACTTCAATTTTTTACACAGACTGAAACTAAACATGTCGAGTTGTATTAACATGGAACTTCAATTTTTTACACAGACTGAAACTAAACATGTCGAGTTGTATTAACATGGAACCTTAAGTTTAGTATTTATACTTATTAGTAGTGTGTACTCAAAATGAATGTGAGATGTGAGCACAGCACCTTCCCGCTCGATGAGAAGTATCCCAATGTCAAGGTCACGAAAAGAGTCATCATCATCAGATTCCTTAATGAAGAATAACAGAAGAGCACAATCATTACATTAGATTTCTCATTTGAAAAACAACTTTAATCAATATAAGAGTGTCACGGTGAAAAATAAATAATGGTGAAAATTATAAGAAAGCAAGAGCTTACTTACAAAGCCTGCTTTGAAGAAGTTTGTGGGGCTGTCCCCAAGGATGATAGGAAGCCCTCTGAGCACCTGTGTCCGGATCGCAGTTGGCTCTGTAGTCTTTTGGGAATTAAACACAGTACCATAAGTTAGATAGCTAAAATGAAAAACAAATAATGATCTATAAGAAAGCTCAAACAAACCAAGCAATGTTTGGATTGAATTATACAACTAATAGAGTAGCATTGTGATATGATGTTTTTACAAAACCTGTGAAAAACCATGCCAAGTACATAATGTGTATGGACCTACATTGGTCTGTTGTGAAATCTGTGTCAACAATTTTCCAACATTCCCTCTCTTGGATCAAAATAACTCGAGGAGACGAGGACTGTGCCGATCGATGCTCTCAGAATTCCTGCTTGAGGTTCTTGCCCACAATCCTGCTGAACTCCATGAACACCTGAAAAATACAGAGAATAAAAAAAAAAACTGAACTTAGATCAACTGAAATATACAAGGAAGCTAAGCCATCTGCAAAGTAGTGCTGAAAAACTTCCATGAATGTCCTTTTTATATGATTTGAGTGAGAAAAACTGCTTCTGTGCAGGGAGCAGAAAAGAATCACATGCACCCTGGGTTTTCTGGTGAATCTTTGCTAAGTGGACCTTAAGTGCATTAATGGAGTTGAATGTGCACACACATTGTTGGTGTAAGCAGGGGAATGGGACAGTTCTACCATAGTTTCCGTGTTTTAACCGATAATGTTTTAAAAGGTATCCCCTTTTCTCACACATAAACTCACAATACTTACACATCCACAGCATCCTCACACCACAAGGATCTGTAAAAATAGAAAACAAATAAACGTTTAGCTCAACAACTCAGCTCAACAATGTCGCGTCTATTTTACTTTTTAATTTATTTATGGCTGTGTCTGATAAAAGTGGCTTAAATTACGCGGCAAAGTCAGTAAAGTAGCTCTCATGCTCTCTGTGTTGAGCGTCGAGAGGGAAAAAAGAGAGCGGCCAAGGCCGGGTCAATGACCTCCACAGCGCCTGCTACAATCGCTTTTCTATCGCGTAAAATGAAGATTATATAAATGATACAGTCGAGCAAACTCGCTGGTATGTGAGCCGTCCTCAGACTGTTAACACTAAGCTAACTTTAACATTCAGCTGACACTTTTTTGAGTGGCCATTAGCTAGTGTTAGCAATAAGCATGTATTAACAGCATGCACAGGTTCAAACATTAGGCAGAAAAAAAAAGAAGCTGCGTCAACAAATTATCTGCAAGCTTTTGGGTATTAAAAATTCCCACAAAGATAACTAGGCTACAATAGTTATTTTACATACTAACCATTCCACTTGTAGAAAGGTTACTTCGTGGTCAGGGTGCCATCTGCGGCCGATGCATGTGCTCGTCGCGCCAGGTGTCTCCTGACCTGCTGACCTGACAGACAGATGCAGCGCGCAGAGCTGTCAATCAAATCTGCCACAACCCTTATATGGGCATAGTCGTTTTCCTTAATAGAATAAAATCCGATGAGTTATGAAAAAATTCCCCCCCCCCCCCACAGTGTGAGGAGAAGGGGCCGTCAACTTCTCAGATATATCTCGTTTTTTGAACCAGGCTGTAAACATGTTGATTCCTGTGGTAAAAACGGGCTTTTTTGGCTGTGGGCTTATGGCACTTCCGGCGCTTCTGCAGCCAGCCTCAAGCGGAACCTCGAGGAACTGCAGTTTTTTGTACTTCCGCATAGGCTTCATTTTTAGAGACTGAAAGTTGCCCCTTGACGCAAACAGGTGAAAGTCACCAGTCAACACAGTCACTCGTCAAACTGAAACACCGGAACCTTTCTTGGCAGAGCTGTTTCTACGGGGATCATAATTGAAGCAGGAACGTCAGACTACCAAACCAGTTTAGGTATTCAAAGTTATTTCATTTCGTGTCGTAAATGAGCTAAAATGTTTAAACTATGCTTTGCTTATGTGTTTTTGAGCTAAAATCCGGAACTTCCACTGACTGCCAGGTGTCTGCTGTCGGTCCAGCGGTTACCAAGGTTACTGCTGGTGACGGCTGACTGTCACCGCTCTGACGGTGTGGGCTGAAAACTGACTTGGTATGAATTGAACGTACTCAGGTGAGCTACAGAGGTTAAAAGTAAAGTCACGAGAGTCAGTTTAACATTAACATGCTCTCTCTGTTGACTCTGTTCTCTGCTCGATCACTGTAAGGACGAGGTGCGTTCACGTACCGGCACCGAAAATGGTTTTACTAACTTTCAGTCTGATAAGGAGCGCTCGGTTCTGTTCCCGTCCTGTAAATCTGACACGGAACCTCCTTCAGAAACCTCCCATCACCTGCAAGAGAACCACACAGTCTGTATACCTCAGAGCTGCTCCACCTGTCTCATTCTACACCAATGGGAGGACGGTGTGTTTGCGGACCACCTCACTGCTGCACCCGGCACCCGTGCTGACCCGGTGCAGACTCCACTTTCACACGTCGGCCCATGTGAGGGCCCTTCCAATGCCCCTCCTGTGGCTGCTGCTCAAACCTCTGCAGAAGCTCACAGCTATAATCTTGGGCAGGTAAGACACACACACACACACACACAATTCAAATGTTTTATTGAATTTTTCAAAGGCGTGGTACATGGCATTAACACACTTAAGTTTCAAGGATAACCCTTAGTTTACACAAATGGTGGAGGAACTCTCTTTTTACTGTAAAATAAAAAGCTCCATCATTTTATGAACAGTTGTTGAGTTGTTCTCCTCCATCAGGAACATCAACTTTATAAAAAAAGAAAAACTAATCTTTCTTTGCCGTGATTCACAGAATCTTGCCTCTACAAGCTTTGACAATGTTGGACATGTAACACACACCCGCTGTTCATTTAGAGGATGTGTGTGTGTCTGTCAACTGGCTGCAGTGTGCGCTCTGTGAATATGACGAAACACCAAAGTAGGTTCGGCGTTTAGGGGCTATTTGTTCAGTTTTTGGAGTGAACACAGAGCTCTCTTACAGAGTTTGTTTATCTAAGTTTGCATCTTGTCTCCTCTAACAACCAACTGATACCTGAGATGAAGCTGAGAAAAGTCAGCTTACTCCCATAGACAACATTTTACTGACATTTACTGAACAGCTGGTTGATGCATGTTTTCTTTTACTTAAACACAAACCGTATGTGCACTTATGTGTAATAGGCTTTTTTGACCTTTGCCCTTTACAAGCCTGTATTTTAGTGATTCCTCTCAAGCAGACCTGCAGCTTTACTTCAGCATGTTGTACATGGTCTATTGTTGTGAATACATTGCAGGAGTATCAGGAAATGGTGGGTGGCTCTCCCAGCAAACCGTCGGCAGCTGATGCGGGAGTGGGCATGGCAGCGGCGGTGGTATCTGGCAGCTGGGGCAGGCGTTACCATGGTCATTGTAGTCCTTCTTCTCCTGACCCACCTGGATGAGTCTCCAGTGACGGGACGGACACGCCTCCTGGTGGTTGGCAGAGAGAAGTACATGGAGCTGGCTGCTCTGATGTCAGAGGCGGTGAGAGAGAGAGAGAGGCATAGAAAGTGTGTGTGTGTGTGTGTGTGTGTGTGTGTGTGTGTGTGTGTGTGTGTGTGTGTGTGTGTGTGTGTGTGTGTGTGTGTGTGTGTGTGTGTGTGTGTGTGTGTGTGTGTGTGTGTGTGTGTGTGTGTGTGTGTGTGTGTGTGTGTGTGTGTGTGTGTGTGTGTGTGTGTGTGTGTGTGTGTGTGTGTTCTTTACTGATTAAGTGACCTTTTAAATTGATGCATTGATGACGAGTTGCACTCTACACTCTAAATTTTGTTGCACCCTGTACAACGACACTAAAGATATTCCATTCTATTGTTTTTAGTATATGGAGGAGTTTAAAGAGCTGATGGTCCCAGCTTCTGACCCCCGTCAGCAGGCGGTGGAGATGGTGGTGCAGCACATGGTGAAGAGGAACGAGGACATCCCAGAGGTGTGTGATGTCCACTGGACCGTCCACGTGGTGCAGAGTCCCGATGTCAACGCCTTCGTCCTCCCCGTCAGTAACAGAGACAGTTATTTTTTTCCATCAGCATCCTGACGGTGATATTTAAGGAGTATTACAGCTAAACAGAGTCAGAGTATTGTTGAACAGAGTCATTATCTAAACTACATACTTTTGAAACATTATTCTGTACATTTGAATACGTCTCTAAAACATCACATGGCTCCTTTTTTTTGTTTCCGTTATAGAATGGGAAGGTGTTCATGTTCACAGGGATGTTGGAAGCTGTCGCGGATGTTCACCAGCTCGCCGTCATCCTGGGACACGAGATGGCTCATGCTTTACTGGGACATGGTGTGAGTACTTCTCCTGCAGATTGTAGAAATGTTTCTATTGAGGATTTTCACTGTATGGAGTACTGCAGTGATTCATTATTTTTAGTAAAACATCCCCCTAGATAAAAATCCCCCTGGCTCCTTCATGACCTTTTTTTTTTTATTTTAGAACTTTTTGATCTTATTTTGAAATCTTGTAGAAAAAACATTACGTGAAAAATATAACTTTCTGGCACTGAGACGATACGTACAGTCATATAATCTTTACACTTGAAATATAATTGAAGCATCATCCCCAGAAGTGAAAAGCTAACATAATGTAATAAACAGCTGCCCTTGACTTTAGCAGCTCCTTCAATGAGCTTTAAGTTGTCTGTGTTCACTATTATGATGTTTTTTTATTATTTATTTGTAATTTTTAACCTTCTTTTTTTTTCAACTTCATGTGTACAAACTAATAGGGTAGCTGATAGCTAGCTTCAGATGCATTTTGTGCTCTCTGCTGCTGTTTGCAGTCATCTGCTGATGTAACTGTGCAGCATGAGGAGTCACTGAAAACATCTAAAGTGCAAATATTGTTCAAGAGCAAAGTTTAGTCATTTAGTAGCTCTGCACAGCTGGAAGTCTATTGTGAAATACATGTTCCTCCTTTGTGTGTGCGTGTCTTCATAATCACCATCATGATCATCATGGTCGTCATAGCTGTCTCAGGCTCACTCTGTTTTAATGTATGTGGGGGGCATCAGTCAGTAGCAGTGTTGTTACATCAGGTGGTTTCTGATCCTGTGTGTGCTGTGACCAGTCATGATACATGAATTGGAGACTTCGATATGATTCTATTTTAAATCAAATGATATCAATACATGTTTGATACCACAGCAACAAAAGTAGAAGTCGATCATTGAAATAACAGATCTTATATCAGTGTCAAGGGGGCTCCGTTTTGATTTTGAAAATGATAAATGTTATCCATAGTTAGGCGCGTAGCTGACATGATTGACAGGTGGGCGTGATGTAACGATTCGTCAAAAGGCTTAAAACCCGCCTCAGCTTTGGCTCTAAGCCTGTCGTTAGATTGACTAAAAGTTAGACTGAGACAGCATTTCCAGCATGGCGGCGGCTTCGGATGAGCTTCTGGAGCCCCCTGCTGTAACAGATGGCTGACGTCACTCAGGCTTTGTCCATTCATATTTACAGTCTATGATCAATGTATCTATTCTTCTTCCAAATGTCTGATGTCACTTTGAAACATCTCCTCCTCCTCCCCCTCCTTTTTCTTCTTCTGTGTGTGATGAAGCAGGTAGTAATTCCAGCCTTTAAACGTCCTCGGAGGAAATGCTTGAAGGAGATTTTAATGAGTTGTTGGGAGTGAGCGTGGATGGGTTTTGTAGGTGTTCTCTTCAAAAACCTTTAAATCTGTTTCAGTGGTGAAGGTCTTCTGGCATAGATGAGAACGATCGATACGTTCCAGCTGACTGGCTCACCTCCCACAAACTTTTTACCTTCTCTCCCCATCCCATTTTCTCTTCTTTTTTTACTACTTTCTTCACTCTAACCTTTTCTCCTCTTGTCATCCCTCCTCCTCAGGCAGAACAAGCCAGTCTGTCCCACGTGGTCGACCTCCTGTCTCTGATTCTGCTGATGGCCATCTGGGCTGTGTGTCCTCAGGACAGCCTGGCCCTGCTGGGACAGTGGGTCCAGAAAAAGGTCACTGAGGTGAGAACCAGACCAGACTGTCACCACCAAAAACACAACTCAACTACAAGAACATTCACATTATCTCACTACTTTAGTTTAGTGTATTAGTTTATTGTACAGGGGCCAGGCATCCATTGAGCTAGAGTTAGCTAGAAAATCAAGCTTATTTACATCTGTGGCAGGAAGATCTGCAAAACAAACATTATCTTTACTGCAATAAAAACAACAAAACTTCACAATCATTAAATCAGTTACAACAACATATTTCACAAACTAGTTTACAGACTCTTCAACACGGATTCACACAGGTGTAAACTAGTGAACATATGATTGGTTTGACTGGAGCCGTGATTTAAGTTTAGCTTAAAAAACACTGAAGCTAATTTTATGCTTGTCAGGTTGATTCGTATTATTTCTCTTGATCTAAAAATACATGATCACAGTTTTGCTCTTAGACAACACTAAATAAACCGATCTGATACTTAAGTCAGTACTGCAGAGCGTTTGGAAACCGCTTGCTTTCTTGTTTTCGCGTGGGAGTAGATAACTGTGTAAAATGAGTACAACTCAATATGGACCTCTGGGCAGGTCAGGGGCAGGTCGGTAATATTTACGTCGCTTTGGATAAAAGCGTCTGCTAAGTGAATTGTAGAAATAGAATTGGTTTGAGGATCGATCCCTGCGGAGCTCCAATGTAACAATCAGCTAAAGATGTCATGTAGATCTGTCTGCAGATTGTGGTGACTTTGATTCAATAATTTTTAATGAATCTCTGCATGTTTGGATTAATTTCAAATGTTCCCCGTGTGTCTCTCCTTCAGTTGATGTTCGATCGTCCGTATAGCAGGAAACTTGAAGCTGAGGCGGATGAAGTGGGACTGCAATTAGCTGCAAAGGTATCGTCATAAATATGTTATAACTTTAAGGAAAGCTCCACAGATTTAACATTTAAAGTTCAATGACATCATCACAAAGAGCTTAAACCTCAAAATGTTGTTATTTTTGTTTTATTGACATCTAGATTTTAGAAAGGTTTGCCAAAGGAGATCTGGCCAAGATGACACACAGTTTAGATAAAATACAACAGAGAGCTCATACAGCATGCACACAGGGAGAAGATTAGATCTATCCACAGTAAGACAATAGCCTTTTTTTTTTTAGTTATTTGGGCTTTTAGCAGGGCCTTAATATTTTCCAAGGGTTCAAGATTTATTTTAGATTTAGAATTCTCTGCAAATTCTTTTCAATTCAGGGAGTAAAATTGGTGGAGGTTGTTAAGTTTTTTTAGTTGTGTACTCCTGCAGGTGAAAAAACAGCCTGGTGGACCAAAAACAGCAAAAACTTCTGCTGTGAAATGTTGGACGTCTGTAAAATGATAATATTAAATGAGTGCAGATTACCAAGCATTGCCTAGTGCACATATAAAGTTGATCTCAGCTTTGGTCTGAAAATAAATCTACATTACAGAGAAAGATTCTGTTTTGATAAATGTTAATCTCACAGGATGGAGACGATGTGTGTGAGCCTGTGGATAGTCCTCATCCTTCATCGTCTTTTTTGGCTGGACTCTTAAGTATTTTATTTTGTAGATTTTTTGGCTTGTCTTCAATCTTCTTCTTTATGAGTGTAGTTGTTTTGTACTTTTTCCTTATGTCATGTTGATGTCAGTACAGTTTCGTACTACTCACACTTTGTAAAAAAAAGATGCTGATAGTGTAAAAAGGAAAGCCTTGGATTTTTTTTTTATGACAGAGCTTGTCTCTGAGAGTGCAAATTTTACAAGTTAACAAGTTTCCTCTCCCGAACTAGCTTGCAAGGGAGCTGTCTCTGAATTTATGAGCGTAGTCGAACAGCAATATTGTGATTGGTTTAAAGAAATACAAACAGCCCAGAGATGTATATTTCCTTGATTATGATGGGATCAGTTCGAGCTTTCTCATACACTGAGATAAAGCAGTGCAGAGATGTGACTGACTGACAGGCGTACAAGAGACTCCAGCATTTTAAAAACTGTGGGTAAGGACATCTCAGTCTGCTGCTGCTCACGTTGTAGCTGCAGTCTCTCTCTTTGTGAGTCCCACTTCTCTACGAGAGTTCTGCAATTATCATTTCATACAAAAAAATACTATGAAATATCTCTTTTGTTTTTTTATTTCGATAATCTTTCATAATTAAGGTTTTTTTCTAAACCTTTTCCACTTTATTGGATGCTCAGTGTTTTAACATTAAGAATAAAAAAAAACAACTGAACTTAACTCAACTAATGCAGGTGTTGCTTTAATATAATGTTATCTATCTGCAGGCCACCAGGGGGCACCGTTGTCAAACTAAAGTTAACTCAGTAGATGAGTTAGGAGGGATTTTGTTTTAGCACAGGACAGAGGGATGCCACAGGGCTGTGGGTGTATGCATGTGTGTTTCTGACTACATGGTGCATGTGTGTGTGTGTGTGTGTGTGTGTGTGTTTGTGTGCAGGCGTGTGCAGATGTGAGAGCAGGCCCTGTGTTCTGGCAGCAAATGGAAATCAGAGACCAGCTGACAGGAGAACCTGACCTCCCTGAGTGGCTGTCCACACACCCCTCACACAGGAACAGGTACACTCAGATGGACCGCCTTATTCCACAGGTACACACACACACACACACACACACACACACACACTCTCACACACACACTCACAGTTATGATTGTGTTTCCGGTCTATAAGTAAATGTCTTCCTGCTGCTCAGAATCTTGTGTTTGTGTAAAGTAAAAGCCTCTCTGATCGGTGCGTGTTAAGGAAACAGCCCTACACCTGCCTGTTGTTCCGCAGAACGTTACTGAGTGTAGCTGCAGGAGTCTTTATGGAACTAATGAAGCGTCTGGAGAGATGATAACAACCTGCAGACATGTGAAGAGGAGGGCAGGGAGGAAGAGGAGAAGGAAAGATGCAAGGTTTCAGAAACACAGGAAAAACATTTTACCACTCAGGGGCTCAGGCGTCTGTTCACTAAACTAAACTGAAACTAAACGTCCTGAAAGAAAAGCAGCAGCAGCTCAATCTTACAGGCTGACACCATCAACGGGGTGTCAAAGAGGGATTTTACTATGTTAAACCTAGCATCTAAATTTACATATTTTGGGCTTTAAACACATTTTTTTTGTTCCAGTATATTGTTTAATCTGTCATCAGCAGAAAGGCCTTGTGCTGCAACATCATTTTCAGGCAAATGTGCTCAATTAGATTATGTCCAAAAGAACACGATGCAAGTACAGTCTTGATAGTTAGAACCTTTTGTTGTAACAGCTGTTACATCACACCAGACTCCATTAATCAAACAGTTATTTCACCTCACAGGTCTCTGGAGTTGCCGGTGTACACTGCCTTGTTTAGCGAGTTTGTTTCAGTGTGAAGTGTGACACTGTCAGAGTCATCTTAAATTCCTGTTTTTATAATTATAGTCTGGTGTGTATGTAGAGAGTGATGTTACAGCTTTTTGTGGATAACAATCATCTTCTTCTATAACATATTGGTCTTTCTGTAATGTTTTCAGACACTGTGTGAGGAGGAAATCTCCTGAAGACATTCAGAAACTTTTTGTATTTATCAGCAAAATAGGAAGAAATAGGCCTCAGGTTTCCGATTACTGTAACTCTGTATCCACATTCTCTCTGTGTGTGTGTGTGTGTGTGTGTGTGTGTGTGTGTGTGTGTGTGTGTGTGTGTGTGTGTGTGTGTGTGTGTGTGTGTGTGTGTGTGTGTGTGTGTGTGTGTGTGTGTGTGTGTGTGTGTGTGTGTGTGTGTGTGTGTGTTGCAGAGGAAGGTAGAGAGACATGCACAGTGTATGAGACAGCAGTCAGTTTAACCTTGAGTTAGACGGTTGGTACACAGTCAGACGCTCCGAGCAGGAAAACGAACAGATGGGTAAACCACTAATTGTCCATCAGGTGTCATAGTGTGTGTGTGTGTGTGTTTGTGCGTGCATGCGTGTATAACATCTCATCCGTGTGGGGTATATCGTCCTCTAGCAGCCGTCTTGTTCGGGCCGAGTTGCAGGCAGTGAAGTGATGAGGACTGAATTTTTGTGGGATTCACCTTTCCACTTTGTGTGCGTGTCTGTACGAGTGTGTGTGCGTGTTTGTGTGTGAGGGTAAAGTGAAGACTCTCACAGCAAACTGTTGGCTGCAGCTGCACATATGAGGCAGCTTGGGCGCAGCTCAGTGGGCTGAGATGATGCATAATGTGATGTTTTTAACCTTGCGCGGGGTGACAGCATCGAGCTACTTAACCCACCTCTTGTGAGGGCACGCCACCTTCAAGAGAGTGCTCATCATCCTGAAGCAAAGCACATTAAGTCCACTGCTAGCATGGGAGGGGAAGCCTGTTGAGTGGGAAGCCAAGTGCGTGTGTGTGCTTAGAGTCCTGAATGCGATTCTTAGTGAGAGATTAATGAGGCGTGTGTGTGTGTGAGTGTGTCAGTGTGTGTGACAGGAATGATTGCAATATTTAGAGCTGTGCTACTGACTCAGATTTCTGTTTGCTGCGCAGATTGACATGAAACTTTGCACATAGATATCGAATATAACCCCCTGAGGAAAAAGCTCTCAAACTTTGGCGATCCTCCGGCCTTTCCTCTAGCGCCATCATTAGGTCACAATCAGTCCAGTACTTACCTGTAGTGGGAACACTATCCACACTACACATATTTTGTGATTGATGCTCAGAGTTTTAAACAACCTGTTGGTATCTCTATCTCGGGTATACAAATGTCTCCCAGAAGTGTCTGCTTCAGAGAGTCCCAAAAAGTAACTCAAATATTTCTTCAACAAATTAGCTATCAGGATTCATGCCAATAAATATTTGGAGAAACTTACGGTAACCAGTGAAGAGCTACATTCAAGCCAAAATACCTACATGTAATATGAAATAAGTTGTTTAAAAAGTTTCTTTGTATTAAGTTACCCAACATTTACCTTGTCCTGCATGTTTCTGCCCAAATGACACCAACTCATTGAGTCTTGAGCTAGAATTTTCTCTGACTGTCCAAGAAGTTTTCCTGAACTGGGGGAGCTTTTATACAAATTTGAAACTAATTTTTAGAGTAGCTTCATCACCTACAGAGAGCGGGGTAGGATTCGTTATCATTTAGCTCAAAGTCTGAACTTTGTACAAACTCACTGAGTTGCCCATGAGCACGACTTCAGACTGTGAAGTACTGTTTAATGTATGTTTCTTTAAATCTGTGCATCTGTTCATCTATATGTCTGCTTCTCTCCGATATTTCCACTCTCTCTGCATCTAATTGTTGCATTCATTTCAGTTCACAGCAGCTTTCAATAGAATGATTATTCTCCTCTAAAAAGTCAAAATTTAGACCTGATTTTTTTTGTTCAATCAACCTGCAAGCAGTTATCTTCAGTCCATGTATGTCCACCTGAATCCCTCTCTCTCTCCAGGCTCTGGAGCTGAGGGAGAGCTGCGTCTGTCCGGCTCTTCCTGCCACTGACCCTCGAGCCGTCTTCTCCCAGAGCGTCAAAGTGCTGCTAGAAAATGCCAAGAACCAGCCGAGAGGAGGGCCAGAGGGGGCCCAGAAACGCCCCCTGCCCCGCATCACGGCCTCATCGCTCCCCTCTGGACTGTCTGCAGCTCTCCTCGCACCAACCGCACCTCCTGCATGTCCAGCACCTCTACCTCCTGCTTCAACTGAAGATAGCCAAGAAAGTAAAGTGTCAGAGGTAGATGTTCCTGCTCCTGCTGAGGGGGGAGGATCCATGCAGGGGAGGCAGAGCACCAGTTGACAGCACAGAGTCACAAACTGGTTAGCTATCATGTTCAATGAACTATTTATAGAAGCTATAAGTTTATTTTTATGGTCTTTTAAATTTCCCACCTCTTTGCTGCTTGGGGTTTGGGCGGAAACTTCAGATTATTTTCATTATTGATGCTCAATTCTTCGTGGCAATAAATGGACAAGTTGATAATCAAATAAGTTTACAGCTACATTTTTTCAATGTAATCGTTCTTCTCTACACAGAGTTAGTATTTTTGGCCCCTACTTATTTGAGCCTGGTTTAGACCGGGTTGTCAGGGGTCATCTTGTGGTGAAAATTGTATGAAAAGTCAGCTAAATTAAATCTACTAAGAATCAAAGACCCTACACATCTTTCCCTCCACAGCTTCCTCCTGTGAGAGCATCCCCGTACTCACTGATGACAGAGCAGGACATGAATTAAGGATGTCAAAACTTTTAGAACACTGATACTTTTTGATAATACATGTTTTATATACATGCTTTAATGATCTATGGAACCAAAATGGACCAAAGCTTATAAAAAACCTTCAGAACTTCAGTCATATTTTTAACCTAAACAGAGAGAGGGGGAGACCTCTGTCTAAATTACACAAATGCATTGGCAATGAAACAAGAAGTCACTCAATATTGGGTGCCTGGGACTTTTTACTAGAATCATATCAAAGTTTTAATTCTGCTGTCTTGGCAACATTAATTAGACATTGTGTAACGAGGAGAAGCTGAATGAACCTTAAATTCCATACATGCTGAGATTAATATGTGCATTGTTCATGGACAGTCAGAAAACAGAGCAGAGTAAATACTTTGTGTGTGCATGTTGGAGGCAGAGGACGTCTACACTCAGTATGACAGCTGCATTCTCATGCCACACACACAGAGCACTTTTTGCCTCCTGTAGCCTCAGGGACTTAATGGTGTAAATTTATGCCCGGTTGTTTGCAGGTTTTTAAACCTAGACTTCTGCTCAGGAATGCCAAATATCCAGCGTCAAGCTCAGAGAAATCCTTCCTTGGATTTTGTAAAATCTTTGTTAACAAGGCGAGCTGACGGAGAAAACATTTTTATTTCCAGAAAACAACCCGCAGGAAAAGACACACAATGGAGGGGGAAACACTGGGTTTGTTGTCATTGTCTTTTTTTTAATCTGCAAATTAGAAATATTTTTATTGGCCATCCTTTCCTTATTTGACTTGATAATTTTTAGCTGAATTCTACGTTTTACAATTACAATTACAAAATTACAATTAAAATTAATTTTATGTCTTAGATAATGCTATTTTTTAGTTTTTCCCTTTGCTAACGATTTTATGACTGGTCTGTTTTATGTTTGTTCTGTTATTGCTGTCCTTAAAGCACTTTGTAACTTGATTTTGAAAAGTGCTGTATAAATAAAGGGTATCATTATTATATTATTATCTTCCACCCAGTCTGGCCTGAGGTTGAGATTGATCCACATTAGCTTGATGTGTTTCCTGGAAGTTAGCCATAACTCAGCAGGAAAGCAGAAAGTTTGGAAGAAGAATATTTAAACTTCTTGTCTGATTGTAAAATTCACAAAAATTCAAGTAGATCCAAGAAGTCGTCCTGTTAGGAAAATGATTACCGTAGTCTGTGACTTCCCTTTAGTCACCCAAACAAACAAGACACAAATGAAATCTTAAAAAGAGATGTTTTCATTTTCCTCTGGTTTGTTTCTGTTTGGGACCAGTGGGTGGTAGAAGCAGTGGCAGCCGTGTCGATGTCACCTCTCTCAGCTGACCTCACAGATGTGTAGTTTGGTAATCTCACAGTGAAGATTACAGCGAGCTTGTCGTCACAAAATGAAAGCTAAAGGTATCCCCGTCAGTCTGCTTCAACGCTTTTCTTCTGTTTCGCTGCCAACTGTCACAACTTCATGCTTCTTTAGATTAAACTTTTAGTATCTCTAAGAGCATCAGAGAAACGTTGAAGCTCCTCTTTGAGTCTGGACCTCCAGCTCTCTGCTGCACCGATCAGTTATACAAAAAGGTCAACGTATCAGAAAGAAGAGGCTTTGATATATATTAGTTTCCTCTGCCGGATGAAATCTGACTTTAGCTTCATGTTTTCAAAGCAACATTGGATCAGATTTACTTAGAATGTGTTTTTTTTTTTTTAACACTAGATACAAACGTTTTACATTTCACAATATTGTCTGTTGCTTTTTTGCCTCCATTCGACGGGGAAAGCTGAAGAGAGATAGAGACAGTCTGGACAATGACAGGACCCAAACAGACGAGAGTCGAACCTTCGATCAGTGTGATGAGCACTAGCCTCCACACCTGCTCTTCCAACTGAGCCAAACCAGCACCATTAAAATCCTTCCAATTTACTTATTTAAAATTGAACATGTCGTCTTTCGATATGAACAGCAGTTCAAGCATGGGGACACATTTAGGCCCTCTCTAAACACGACAATGATTTCAGCAGAACACAGTCATCTTTTATTGCGTTTTTGCTGTTCGTTTACCCAACAGAGTTTTGATTCCTGAAACAAAAAGAGTGCAAACCTTCGAAAACAGAAGCGTCTCCATCATCGTGTAAACTGGAAATGAACAATTCCCCTGAAAAATACATTTCAACACATGAGCATTGCACTTCCAGTCAATAGCCATGAGCGAGTTGGTTCGACTACAACAACAATGGCGGACTCCCAAGTTCTGTTGGTGAAAATGTTGACTATCGTGACTCCTCATCGACATTTTCTTGAAATGTACTCTCTTTGTAGTTTAGGGTCACTTACCTCATCGTCCGTCCACACAAATGTTCGTGTTAGTAAGTTTTGTTGTTTAAACCTCACTGCACAAGAGTGTGTTCTTTCATTATAAAGTCACACCACCAACTGTGCACAGCGGT
This sequence comes from Labrus bergylta, assembly GCF_963930695.1. Taxonomy (NCBI): domain Eukaryota; kingdom Metazoa; phylum Chordata; class Actinopteri; order Labriformes; family Labridae; genus Labrus; species Labrus bergylta. Next base: position 22,815,358 of record NC_089200.1, read on the forward strand.
TGTTATCAAAACGTTGTCATCTGAAGGTGGAACTTTTTGTAAAACGAAAGGTTAAAACATTTTCATATTCGGTGGATCGTTTTCTGGTAAACATTGCAAACAAGTGCTTTTCTTTGCAGAGACAGAGAATAAAACAATACATACATTCAACAAGGGCAAAATTGCGATGTCTGGATGATGGGTCAGAGCATCCCCAACTCTCCAGCTCCTGTGGGGTGTTCCTGACCCTGACCTCTGCAGATCAAAGGTCAGCGTTGATCTTATTACGATTACGATTGTTTGCTCTCGTCCAGTCAAACTATTTCCACAATTTCCCAGTTTGGGATCAATAAAGTAATTCTATTCTATTCTATTCTAAACACAGACTTCATGTTTCCTGTTCATAGTCATGTTCACACTGAAGCATCCGCAGCTTTCTTAGCACACACACACACGCACACACACACACACACACACACACACACACACACACACACACACACAACGTGGGACATGAGCAGGCAGCAGATGACACACTCACAACAAAAAGGTATGTAATGAGTGTGATACAGTGTACACACACACACACACACTCGGTGAGTAATTGTAGCCTGCTGCTGGAGTTTAAACAATACTGCGACAGAGAGCTCAATCAGGGAAACAAAGAGACAGCAGTCAGAAGGAGAGAGAGGACAGAAATAGAAAGCAGACAAAGTGGAGCTGTGGGGATTGACAGCAGAGAAAATAAGATGTTATTCAGGTGTGAAAAAGAGACACTTTCTCTTATTTACATTTGAATACAGCTTTATATATGCACAGGAGCGTCCTGCTGTATTCTGTGTGTTTACATGTGCAGCCTCAGGCAGACAGCATCTCTTCCACACTGAGTCAGAAATCAGACGTCTGTAAATTCACCTCTACTCTCACATTATTTTCTGCTTGTATTTTCTTCTTCCGCCCACCAGAGACGTCAGGCTGCTTCTGAGACCTCCGACAAACTGCTCGCAGGTATTCCAAGGTATCGACGAGCTGCGCTGAGGAGAAGACGAAGCAGCACCGAAGACAGAACACCCACAACCCAGAGAGAAAGAGATGATTGCAGACTTAAGTTTCTGTTTCTCCAACAAGATCTCTCTCGGAGAGTCAGGGCAGCGAGAGAGCAAATCACACATCTGTTGTGTAGGTGGCTTCATGACGTCCCAGAATGCAGTCTGCCTGATCTCTGACCTCCCTGTGGAGATCTGCTCCAAGTGGCTCATCCTCATCTCATACACACTAACACAGACACATCCAGTTAGCTGAGGGGATATGGTGATGGAAATGTGTGTGTGTGTGTGGTAAAAGTTGTGGTGTCCTTCCGCTGTGCATTAATTATACATGTGGCATGTGGGCGTCTGATTGAAATGAATATTTTACTGCTTTTAATCACTGCCATTGCCAGAGTGAGGCAGCATCTGGCTGTTACCTGGGTAATTACCGATGCTCCCTCTCTCTCTCACACACACACGCGCACACACACGCACGCACACACGCACACACACACACACACACACACACACACACACACACACACACACACACACGTGTCTGCAGTATTAGAAGGACAGACTCCAGAGGATTACTAATGAGTCACTAATAGATTTTGAATGTTTTAAAGCAATGCTTTTGAAAATATGAAGATGCTCATTCTTTTGTTGCTTTTGTCCAACACTGATCAGCAAGAAGCTTTTCAAACCCAGGGGAAGCGTTTACCTGTTGACCCTGATCTGATTGGCCACCCCAGCTGCGCCCGTAAATCCTGAACTATGATTGACTAATGGCTATATGGCTTGTCAGATGCAGGACCTATTTTTAAATCCACTTTTTGGGCTGTGGGTTGCTAATGGCATGGCTGGAAAGCATCACCAACTCGATGTTGCTGTACTTTGCTTTTGGAATAAAGGAAACAACACAAGTGCCTTTTATAATGTCTCATGAAGACATACTACACAGCCAGCTGACCACTTCCACCGCCTCCATATTTTCTGAAGCCACCTTTGAGTGAGTTTCTGGGAGATCTCGTTCCTGTGGAATCTCCAATGTGAAATTACTACAAACAGCAGGCCGAATCATGTAGTGTGTGGGTTTCAGAGGATTGTTATGTTAAAAATCAGTTCAAACTGTCCTCATGTCTGTGGTCTCCCACGCTTTTAGAATCGGTTAAGATTTGAATGTCCTCGAGTGTGTAGCCAGCCTTAGTTAAAGTACGTTATCACATTACAAAGGGTTTGAGAAAAGCAACTCTTCAACCTTTTATTAACCATTTAGACCCCAGATAGGTAATAAAACAAAAAAATACAAAGATGTGCATTTAACTGCAATACCTGTTGACCCTTCAGTTCACTCCTGGGACCAGAATGATGAAGATTTATCTGTCACTGTAAGGAACATCAGAACAGTTACTCTCTGCTGTCTAGCAGCGACTTTTCTGATTTTGCTCCAACATTTCCATTTGTTACCTCTGTGCACTGAGAAGATTTCCCCCCAGTGAACATACCTGATATCAAAATGTTATTTTTAGCAAACAGGGTGAAACTGTGGAGCTCAGGGAGGCTGTAGTTGTACTCTGGAGCTGGATCTGAGCAGGCTGATAAGTGCTTTATTTCTCTTCTTGTCCCCTGCAGCTTCAACGTGGAGCTAAGAAGGAGCTAATGTTTGCATTAGTCATACATAAAACGCAGTGCTTGCACAGAGAGCTCTGATTCTGTCATGAAACCTCAAATGAACACATGCATAAAAGAAAATAAGAGTTCATTTTTTTTTAAATCTGGTGTTTTTTACATGAGGTTTGGTCTGTGGGTTTTCTGTTGAAGGAGGGGATAGTCGGGTCATCAAGGTTATCCTTTGGATTCTCTTTCAACACACAAAGCAGCTCTTCCTCTCATGGCTGTCCTCAGTCTGTCTTATCATCTCTATCTGTGCCCCTGAGTGTGTGTGCGTGTGTTCATGGTTGAACTGGTAGAGGTTCTTATAGTCTGCCTGCTCTGATGCTATTAGAGATTAGGATGTTAACACAGTCCCTCATCTGCCTGCATCGATCGCAGCCCTCGCAGAGGAATCACATTAATACTAACAACGTCAGGTACAAGCTTTGTAGCTCTCTCTCCCCGTCTCTCCTCTCTTACATCTGCTTCTCTGTCACTGTTGATTTAAATTTGAATAACCAGCTTTCTTTCAACACGGAGAGGGTGCAATCTAATGAAGGGAACGAGCAGAGGAAGATTTCAGAGGTGGAGGGGGACCAGAGGATGTGGAAATGAGATGAGATGAAATGGTTTAAATCAGTCTTCCTCGGCAGCTTTCAGTGTCTGAGCTCATACATCAAGTCACAACGCAGGGCGAGAGTGAGTGGAGATAGTGAACAAGTCCTTTTTTTAAATGAACACCAGCAGACAAATCTCAGCTAGTCAGGGACACGAGGCATCGAGTGAGAATAAAGATCAGTGATGAAAATATGTTCATGTTCGCTCTGATTACTCTCTGATAAGGACATGATAGTTTACAGCAAGTTTACCTCTGTTATACAAGAATTATTCGCTATAAATACACAAACAAATGACATATGTTTGTCTTTGAAACAAGAGATTAATCATTCCTATTGCATTTTCCTCCTGAAATATTGAACTTTGAGACAGTATTGTGCCTTTGCAGTTTGACATGATGCATAAATGTGTACCATAACATGACAGATACAATCTGAGCTTTTAAAAATCTATGATGATATGTAAGGAGTTGTCCTCCTCCCAACCTTCGGATGTTCTAGCGGTTGTGTTGTGTGCCCCGTGTACGGAGGCTGTTGTCCTCTTTGCACCGTTGATTCATGTCCGGCCCTTTGCTGCATGTGTACCCCCGCTCTCTCCTCCAAACATTTCTGTCTCTCTTCAGTGGTCCAATCCAATAAAGGCAAAAATGCCCCCCAAAGTATCTTTAAAAAAACAAAAACGTTATCTCAACACTCCTTACAAAAAGAGCAGATCTAGACCTGACTCAAGAATAATCAAATCTTATTGTAGACAATAACTTGCTTCTTCTTCTTCGACGTGGTGGTTGGGTTTTTATCTGGACCAGAGCACAACGATATGTTTCTGAAGAATGGTCAGGTATGTCTGAGGCCTTTAACACATGTTCTGCCATTATGAAGAGAGATAGGGCCCACGGTGGTTGCTTTCCTGCAGTTGGGTCAGATCGAGGTCGGTTCATGTTCTTACGAAAAGACAAAAAAGTCTGAAAAAGCGGACCCCCCCTTTTTAAGTGGTCTCTGTATTGTTGTTTTGTCCACACCAGGGTTTGATTGACAGCTTTCACACCAACACAAAACAAAACGCACTAACTTGGCAAACGGACTCGTTCTTTTGAATCAAACCAAAGAGGTTAGGTGTTAAATATGTTAAAATATTAAAGGTTTTCTTTTCATTAGGTTGAACCACACTAAAATAAACTTTAAAAGCCTTACACATACAAGATATGATTAGATATAATTATATAAAAAATACCTGAACAGACTGACTGTGGCTATAGAATTTTTTTAAACTTGCTTGAAGATGTTGTTCATTAGTCAAAAACATACTAAAAGATTTATTTTCCTGAACTGAGTAATTCTACTTATTTTAATTGATACGGTTCAATAATACTTTCATTTGTTAGGATTAAAAAAATACTGGGTGATTCTGTTTATTGGGCTAAAATGTGCAACATACTTATTAACATGCTTCAAGAAACACTTTTTAGTCCTAAAAATGCTCTACATAATATGAATATACATATATGTAAATAAAAATCTAAATACTGGGTAATTATTTATGGAAATGAAACGTCCAAGTGAAAATGAATTTTGCTCAAACAAGCTTCAATGTTTTTTTTTAAGCTTAAACATGTCTGAAGAAGAAGGGTGTGAATACTCCTGGTGCAGTTATCAAGGTATGTGTGTGAACATGTGAGTGTGTGTCTGACTGCTTACAGCTACTTACCAGGGATATTATGATGGATTAAACCAGGAATAGATTAGAATAATTCACATGAATCCTTGTACGTTTGTTCTTAGACGTTTGTTTGAAATCTGACGTTTTAATTCCAGCTTAGAGCCGGAGGAGAGCAGCAGAACATCTGAGGAAACTTGAATGCCGCACGCTGCATGCTGTTAGCCAACAGACTCAGTGCCAAACCCTCATTGACTGGGAATAAGCGCATACTTCATGTTGGTGTGAAACCAGCTGAATTCTGGGAACTGTACGTTTAATGAGGAACTCTGATAGCTGAGACTTGGAAATTGTAAAGAAAACCCACAGAGCCCTTACGAAACTAAAGCACCGTCTCACATTATGCCTCAAAGTCCTGCAGATCTGCCAAGAAAATTAACTTTCCTGTGCCCCACTGTGTGTGTGTGTGTGTGTGTGTGTGTGTGTGTGTGTGTGTGTGTGTGTGTGTGTGTGTGTGTGTGTGTGTGTCTCATTCAGTCATGCGTGTACAGAGAGGGGGGAGGGTGTTTTAAACGAGTGTAGTGAATCTTATTTCTCTTCTTCCACATATCTTCTCAGTTCTCCTCCCCTTCACTTGTCCTCTCAGAAAACCCCCATCTACCCCAACATCCATCCACCCATCCATCCATCCTCACTCGGCTTTAGAAGCACTGTCTGCTTGCTGTCTCGTTGCCATGGTTTCCATTATGCTTCCTGACTGCTGTGGTTTGAAGGACAAAGCATTTATGATGGGTAATAGTGGGAGAGAGAGTGGGAGAGGGAAAACATTGAGAGGAATTATATGTGTGTAATATTTTCATTTCTCTTATTTGTTGTTTGATGTCATCTCACACAAATTTACAGACACACACACACACACACACACACACACACACACACACACACACATCTTCGATCTGCATCCCCAGGGGTCAGGGAGGTATAAAGGAAGCTCCACGCCGACACTCCCCCTGGACTCGGACGTTTAGCTCCAGCAGGTCGATAAGCAGGTGGTTCAGCGACTCCGGCTCTCTGTGGGACAAGCTGCAGTTACACACAACCACATCAGCCTGCACAAGGCCTGTTATTACACTCAGTGACCATGTTGTACACTGAATAAGAAACACAGACTGTTTAATATTGGATGTAACCAACGGGGTATCACCTGTTGGCTTCAAGACTGCTTTTTCCAAGCCTGAACCCAGATTTATGCCTCTGCGTCAATTACATGCCATTGTGAGAACTACGTGTGCGTTGGTTGTGTCTCCATTGCTCTGCAATTCCATGCCTACAAATGCTAGTTGCCAGTGTTTCCGGTTTCCAGTTCCGCCACATTCTCTGCTTGTTTGTGTGCAGGAGATCATGGTGACTGAAACCGATTCTGTTGGAGTAAGAGTTGATATATATTTTGCAGCAGTTGGTTATATTGGCTTGTAGCGCTCTTCCTTCTGCAGAATTTGTAAAATAGTGGTGACACCAGAAATGTCATAAATGCAGGGTGCTATGATGCTTTCCAGTGGTCCAGGTCTTGTGATTGTTGCACACCTCTCAAACAGTGGAAAACACTGTCCCATACATGGGCCGCCACAAATAAATCGATGTGTGACAAACAGTGAGCCAACAACCCAGGTATGATTCTCTCACAGACTCAGACAGCTGCTCATTGTTGTTAAAATGTAAATAAAATAATGTTCTAATGTGACTGGTTGTAAAAAGTGGAGCTCAGACTAGTTGGACGGTCTGTTAGTACAACAAAGCACACAGCAAGACAGATTATTTGTCTGATATTTTGATTAAAAAACTTCAAAAAGCTCCAACAGCTTAAACACGCCAAAGAGGATAAATTCAGTGACTAATAAGCTGAAGTGACACCTGTCACTCAAAGAGGCCACGCCCCTAATTCTACATCACTTTAAGCCTTAATATAATGTAAACAATAGAGTTTTATAAAAATTAAGCCAGTACAGTTGTCATGAAGAGAGAAATTATCTACAGGAACCAAAACTGTTTTTGTAACGGGCTGTAAACATTTGTATTTCTGCTGTAAAGTTGGACATATTAACATGAGGGCTCTATGGGGATTGGCTCACTGCAGGAGACAGCCTCTAGTGGACAGTAGAGAAACTGCAGTTTTTGACATTTCCATGTTGGCTTTTCTCAGGCCTGGAGGCTGACTTTGGTTGTAAAACAGGAAAAAAGGATTTGCTCTGAAATCTTTTAGCAGCGTGTGATGAGAGTGCAGCCGGTTTGAGCGTGAGTCTGTCAGAAATCAGGCTAAAAGCTGTGACTTTTTTTAGCTGACCTGGTTGGAGAAAGAGGAGGAGACAGCGGGGGGGGGGAGATGGTTGTGGAGTGTGTGTGTGCTGGTGAAACAGAAATATATAGAGGAATAAAGCTAAATCCTTTTACCACCACACACATCACCCTTCCTTCCTTCTCTTTCTTTTATTGTAAGGTTCTTAGGGGCTTCCTTAACTTTTAATAAGAGTCTTTAATAAGTCCCCAGATCATGGCTCGGTCGGTCAGGGCTTCTATTCCAACACGGCTCTGCTTAATCTCTCTCTAAAATAGATCTGCTCCCTCCACTCTGCGACTCCTCTCTCTGTATTCCTCCATGAAGACTGTCAGAGTATTTATTAAACTACAAAGGGATCAGGCAAGGTTGTATCGTCCTCTGTGGTTCGTTGGAGGTCTAAGAAATGAACATATGTCCAAAGATGTACTAGTTTTTTGTAATAGGATCAACAGAAATTGGTTACAGAGGACTGCTTTTTTTTTGTGTGTGTCCGGCACAAAAGCTGTTGCATTAATCAAACTTTTCCAAACATTTCCTTACATCACAAACTCAGATGTTTTTTTAAAGTTCCATCTTTATAAAAAAAATCCCTGCCTTCTCCTTCAGGCTCGGCGTAAATCAGCAACACAAAAGGCTTCCTTTTAAACGTTAGTTGCGGTTTAA